>NC_142746.1:2147459-2279959 GCF_051943395.1 Hippocampus bargibanti | reverse complement strand
ACAATGCATTTTGCGGTACTTTGTTTGGTCTGAAAAACTTTGTGTTGATGGCGAAATTAGAAGGAAAACACATATGGCGATGGTGAATCGTTGTGTGTTGCACCAAGACAACTATTTGATATTCGCTGACACAAATTCCCAGGAGACAAATCAGCCCATTTCCAACGGAGCTTTGGCGCCATCTTCTTCATTTTCTGGAATGCTACATTTCTGTCCAGATGCCTCAAAATGGCACATATAATTCTTTAATCGATTGCAAACATGTATGCTTTCCTCTTCAAAACTATTTGAATCATATTCATAACTGGATGAGTAACAAGAAAGCATCTTCTCTGAATCGGAAGCCATTGTTTTGATTCTCGAGCAAGGCAAGACGTCTTGGCGTGACACCACGAACAAGGGGGTGGGGCCTTCTGTAACTGGCCACTTCCGGTTTGAATTTGAAGTAGTTTTTGGACACTTTAAATCATTTTTATTGGTGTTTTGCATTTGACTAAAAATATCATCCTGCGTGTTTTGGGTATTTTAGATGCTATAAAACGTTTTTCTGATGTCAGTTAGGAAATAAAAAAGTGGTGTCGGTTGTCCTTTAAAGGACCATGACTTGTTGCTTTTGCATACCTGTCAATCCGGCCATATTTTGCCGTATTCTGTATGTTTTTTGTGTGCATTTTTAGATGTGTACGACATACAAGAAAGTTTGTACGGGAAACGCAAAAATTTTTAAATCAGTAACTAAGTCCAAAAGAAATGTTTCGCCATTCGTGTGAAAACTGGTCACAAAAATTGTCAATTATAATTTATAGATATTGATAATATTTAATGACGAAAACGGAAGTATTTATCATTAAATATTAGCACTCGTGTTAATGCTAACAAATATGGCTACTCATAAAAAGCGACATTGACCACCGAGAAAACAAGTCAGTGCGAAAGGTCTCCAGAAGAAACTAAAGTTCCGCTCAAGTGGAATTTTATTTTGAAATCAGTTCAATTTTACTGTGTTTTTTTTCGCTGTAATATCATTCATATTTTTTTAATAAACATTATAAATCCTAAGAAATACATCAATCCCCTTAGAAACCAGCTCGTCAAAAGTCTTACGATCGACCACTGTTGAAAAAAAAGTATAAAAATTTAAAAAATCTCATCCAAAATGGCTACTAGGAAGCAAACCAGAAACTTCCTGTTCAAATTCATAAGGAGAAACTGACCATGGGTGGTGATTATCATTAATATTTATTTATATAACAATAACAAAGACATTTATTCATCTATAAAGAGAAAACAAGTCTGTGCGAAAAGTCTATAGAAGAAACAAAAGTTCCGAGAAGACAAGTTACGCCCAAATTCAATTTTATTTTGAAATCAGTTACATTTTACCGAGTTATTTTTCGCCGTCATATCATTCCTATTTTTTCATAAACATTACACATCATAAGAAATACATCAATCCCCTTAAAAACCAGCTCCTCTAAAGTGTTATGATTGACCACTATTAAAAAAATAGTATAAAAATATCAATAATCTCATCCAAAATGGCTGCTGGGAAGCAAAATGGCCGACTTCCCGTTCAACTGCATAAGAAGAAACTGACCATGGAGGGCTGACGGTCATCATTAGTATTTATTTATGTAATAATTTATTAAGACATTTATTGATCTATAAAAAGAAAACAAGTCCGTGCGAAAAGTCTCTCGAAGAAACAAAAATTCAGAAAAGACAAGTTCCACTCAAGTGGAATTTTATTTTGAAAATCAGTTCAATTTTACCATTTTGTTTTTCCCTGTAATATCATTCCTATTTTTAAAAAAACATTATACATCGTAAGAAATACATCAATCCCTTTAGAAACCAGCTGGTCAAAAGTGTTATGATTGACCACTGTTTAAAAAAAGTAGGGAAAAAAAATCTCATCCAAAATGGCTGCTAGGAAGCAAAATGGCTGCTAGGAAGCAAAATGGTCGACTTCCTGTTCAACTGCAGAAGAAGAAACTGGTCATGGAGGGCTGATCTTGATTATCATTCATATTTATTTATGAAGCAATTTATTAAGACAGTTATTAATCTATTTATTTGTCTACTTACTTGCGTTTGTACGATGTATAATGCTACTCATAAAAAGCAAAGTCACAGAGAAAACAAGTCCGTGCAAAAAGTCTCCATATGAAACAAAAGTTCCGCTCAAGTGCAATTTTATTTTGAAATCAGTTCAATGAGACATTTTACCTTTTTATTTTTTCGCCGTCATATCATTCCTATTTTTTTTAGAACCATTATACAGTGGTACCTCAGCTTACGAATGCTTTAGCTCACGAACATTTTGCCTCACGAACATTAAATTTGCGACAATATAGTCTCGGCTGACAAACTAGTTTTCGGCAGATGAACCAAACTACGCAGTCGAAAAGCTGGCTGGTGGCTGGCGGACTAGTTTTCGTCACCCCCTTTCTTTGGGTGCGGACGTGGTTTGATATCAAGTGTAGTACTTTTGGTATTATGAGAGCGAAAAAGACCCCACCGCAGGCTAGTGTTAAGCCAAAGAGGACACAAAAGAAAATGACGGTCGAGCAAAAGAAGGAGATCATTGAAAAACACCAACGAGGTGTGCGTTTGTGGAACTTAGCGTCCCACTACCAATACGCTAAGTCGACCATTTCTACCATCCTTAAGAACAAGGAAGCTATTAAGCGTGTTTCTGTGTTGTCTAAGCAACGGTGTCAGGCAATAGATGAGGTTGAAAAGCTTCTGTTGATTTGGATGAATGAAAAGTAGCTAGCAGGAGAAATTGTGAGTGAGGGTATTATCGCCGAGAAAGCACGGCAACTTCACTCAGATATCACCAAAAGGCAAATACATCAACAACTATCACAAAGGTCAATAAAAGGACTTTATTATACAGTAAACTTTATTTCTTTAATGACAATACAACAGCACATTTACTATACATAAAATAAGGTATATTTTGTGTAGTTTTACGGTTTATTTAGTCGAAAATTATGTTTTAGGGGGACCTGGGAACGGATTATTTTCATTTTAATGAGTTCCTATGGGAAATAAATACTTGGAAGACAAAACTTTCGCCTTACACACACTTTCTGGCAACCAATTAACTTCGTAAGCTGGGGTATCACTGCACTTGATGATTACTACAAATATGTTGTTCAAAGTATTCATGTTTACATGTGAAATTTTGCTAATCAAATTGCGCAATGAAATTTGACACATGCATCTGCTTTTTTTCCTCCGTAAGTAAGGAAAAATGGAGCCGTTCGTAAGATCACAGTGTCTCGCAGTATGCTTTTTGAAAAGTTGCTTGGCATTGCGGAAAAAGATGCCGGCCGCTAGCTAGCGCGGCCACGGGATTGACACGCTGGTCATCAAGACGACTTATAGCGCTAATAAAGCCTAAAGACACTTTGAAATGGTGCGAGCGCTGCGGGAAAAACTCAGAGGCGAAGGTTCGGCCCGTGCTTTTTTTCCCCCCCGCTAAGACGGATGGCGAGTGAGGCGAGCCGTCGTTACCGTGGAAACATCACAAAAAGTGGCTGTCAAAGAAGGAGGAAGCGCTTCTGTGTTGACGTGTTTCACGCGCTTCCCCCCGAGGGCCCAGACGGAGAACTCTCAGTGTTCCGCGCGACATCGTAAATAAGCCGGATGGTTCAGCCAAGTGCCCGCGCTGTCACAGGAACACACACACACACACACACACACACACACACACACACACACACACACACACACACACACACACACACACACACACACACACACACACACACGTGCATTCAAAAACACACACACACACACACACACGCACTCACACACACACACACACACACACACACACACACACACACACACACACACAAACACACACACACACTCCCGTTTTAACATATTTGTGAGGTCCAGGTAACTCCAAATAAGAAAGTGATGACTACACACATCAAAATATGCTGAATGGTTCAGCCAAGAACCCGCGTTGTCACAAGACCACACACACACCACACACACACGCACACACAAACACACACACATACACACGCACGCACACACATAAATGGCTGGAGGCAGCAGATGGCTGCACAGTCATGGGTGATGTTTCACACATCGACACAGTTCCCGTCACACGCACACACACACACACACACACGCGCACACACATACACACACGCACGCACACACGCATACACACACATGCACACACATACACTTAGTCTTAGTCTTGATCAAATTTATGGAGCGAGTAACGAAGTTGTTTCAAAATAAATAAATAAATAAATAAATCAATAAATAAATAAATACATGGTCATACAAATAAATAAATATACGACTAAAGAAATAACTTAATTAAAAGTACATTGAATTGAATTTAATGTAATTAGATTACATTAAATTATATTAAATTACATTATTTTACATATTATTAATTAATGAAAAACTGAACTCGTTAATTTAGATGAAATAAATAAATAAACTAATACAGCTATGGTAATTTAAATAAATAAATCAAAAGCTGCAGCTATGGCAATTTAAATAAATAAATAAACAACTTAATTAAAATTACATTGAATTCAGTTAAATGTAATGTAATTAAATTAGATAAAATTACATTAAATTACATTATTTTACATAATTTTAATAAATAAATAACAATTAAAGTAACATTGAATTAAGTTATATTTAATGCAATTAAATTACATAAACTTTTGTTAAAGAACATTATTTTACATTAAATTAATTAATGAAAAAAAATGAATAAATTAAATTACAATAAATAAACGAATAAATAAATGAATACAGCCATGGCCATTTACATAAACACATAAATAAATAATGTAATTAAAATTACATTGAATTAAGTTAAATTTTATGCGATTAAATTACATTAAATGTTATTAAATTACATTATTTTACATTACATCATTTAATTAAAAATTGTAGTAATTAATTTTCAATAAATACAAACATAAACGAATAAATACAGGTATGGTAATTTAAATACATTAATTAATTAATTAATTAATTAATTAACATGACATTGAATTTAGTTACATTTAATATGATTACATTACACTAAACAAATAAAAATAAATTAAAATACATTTCTTTTAATTAAATTAATTTGAATTGAATTGAAAATGTCTTGACTTGTGATGCAGAGAAAGCGACGCCACATGAATTGTCTTGGTCGGCGGGATGGATGTTGCCACGGCAACATGTCTGTCTGACCAACGTTGGTGAAAGTGTGAAAATTTCTCCAAAAACGCCATTTGGAAGCACGTTCGCCGCTAAAAAAGTTTTGGCTCGTGAGTCAGGTTCACACCGCAGGCCCTCTTCAAAGCGACAAGACTCATCAACACATTTTTTTTTTCACTGAGAATGAGACATTCATTAAGAGCACCTCATTAAGTCGCAAGTGACTAAAAGCAGCCGCGCGACACTCGGATCACAGACAACCCACGCGGAAGGGAAAGCCAATGTGACAAGAAAAGTTGACGACAGCAACTTTTGACGAAGTGTTCAAGCATATAATTCAAGCATATAAATTGTGATCCCAAAAAATATGTCTAGAGTTTCTGGAACCCCTTGGCTAACTCATTGACTGGCAGACAATGTGCAAAAATGTGTCTACTCCAGTGCCAGGGTTTTTGTCATTGTCACTCAAATTCCCCGCCAAGACGCTAACGTTGCTCGCGCAAACATGCTAGTGCTCAACAAAGCATTCGTTTTGATAAACTATTTAAGATACTTCCAGAATAGACGTTATCATATTTAAAAGTTTCATCTTATATGCTTAGTGAACATGTGTGACTCGACTACACAATGAAAGCACAGACAACCTGGGGTCAATCTGAATTGAACAGACGCACCTTATTAAACTGTCATCTTCATCTAGGACAAGGGTGTGAAAGTCATTTTTTGCCGCGGGCCACATTGTAGTTATGGTTTCCTCTCGAGGGCCGTTATGAATTTGGGGAACCCATTAGAATGTTTAAATCCCTTCAAATATTACATATGGAGCACACAGCAAATTAATGAATAACTCATTTTCAAATCTGAAGTCAAGAATAATGACTTTTATTGTGGTTGACATCCAAAAATATGAAATTTTGGCTCAGATTTTAGCAATCATCATGGAATTTAACAAGTTTGATTTGCTTTTGCGGGCCGAAAAAAATGATGTGGCGGGCCGGATTTGGCCCGCGGGCCTTGACTTTGACACCTGTGATCTAGGAGATCTAGCCTTGGACATACATAATTTAGTACTTGGCTAACTCCTTCCTTAGACAGAATTTAGGACTGGAAACTCCCTCACATGAAGAGCTCATTAGCCAGGTTTCAAATCTAGCAGTTCATGGAAAAGACCACAAATTAAAATATCTGTTTTATTGCTTACAGGTGTTGGTGCTTAGAACGTCCAGGGGTGTGGTATTCTAATCAAGAAAACTATGTTTTACGAATGTATCACTTTAATATGCGTATACTCTCAATAAATAGCTAGGCAGAGGGCTGTAGAATTTGGGCGTCTGTCTCGAAACGCTACCGTATTTTCACGACCATAAGGCGCATATAAACGTCTCAGATTTTTTTTGAAAATGTGCGGTGCGCCCTGTAGTGCGGACGTATTAGAGGCCACCATGAGGCGGACGTGATAGAGAGTATGAGGGGGGATGTGTGGGTGTGGTTTGTGTATACGAGAACAGGTATGTGTCACGGTTTGCGAGGTGGTGATGGCGGGTACGGATCCCAAAAAGCAGGCCGGAGGGAGCAGGAGGTTGTTTGACAAATTGTATTAAATTAAAGGTCAGCAGGAACAAAATGTAAAACATGAAAATCATCTGAATGAAAAAAATACAAAGTATCAAAAGAAGACTAAAAGTAAAAGTCCGCCAAGGTTAAACAAACACATGCACAGCATGCAACAAACATGCAGCAAACAATGAACCGACCACGGATGGTCGTGCCGGGTGTCCTTTTAAGTGTCAGTGATTAAGACGACCAGCACCTGCGAGGCTGCCGGCAGGGCCGACAGCGCCCCCCCGTTGGTCGCCAACCAGATCATGACAGTATGTGCTTTATGCAGAACATTGCTGTTTTAACAACTCTGAAAATGGCAAAGAGACATGGTTATGAAGCTCAGTTTAAACTGAAGGCTTTCCAAGGAGATCCGTCTTGGTGCTGGCATTTTATGAAACTGTGATGTTTTATGAAACACTTTTCCATCCGGGCCAGGACTACGGCAGCGCTGCAACGTCCGGCGAATTATTATGAAAAGCTCGCGATCAGGCTTTGTTTCCTATTGTGCTTGGCAGCCATGCTAACGGAAAGAAGCTCCCGCCGATGGTGATTTTTAAAAGAAAGACTTTGCCGAAAGAGATATTTCCAGCAGGCGTCATTATTAAGGCAAACGAAAAAGGGCTGGATGTTACGCCACAGTTTGCCAATGGATTGTGGATGCGTGGGGTATAACGTGTCTGCTGGCACGGTGGTTCGAGCTTTCGGAAAAGCCGGCATTAATTCCGAGGAGCCGCACGGCACAGAAAGTGACTGACCGTGAGGAAAGCGAACCTGCAACGTTGGTTTAGCGCAGCTGTTCGATTCTGAGACGGAGGATGAGGACTTTGATGGGTTTGATTACTGACTGTTACCGGTAATGTGCTTGTTTTTACAATGCCGATGCCTATTGAGTGATGATTACAAAATGTTCTTACTTTGTAATTAATAAATAAAGCACTACTAAACTCAGTTTTGCTCCTGATCTGTTTTTATAAATACGCACACTTGTATGCCTGTGTATTGTTGTGAGGCGGACGCCCGTATGGCAGTAGAGGATATGTACCGGTATATAAAACTTGCACCCTTTCATCCGGTGCGCCCAATGTGTATGTTAAATACAGAAATGGCACACATAAATGAGACTGCGCCTTTTCACACGGTGCGCCCTTTGGTCGTGAAAATACGGTACGTACCCTGCCTGCAGTAAAAGACAATCTTTCTGTGTCCGAGCCTTTGTCCACAGTGTCCGATCGAACATCTTTGACACTTCCTTACCGCAATATGCATTTTTATAAATTCGGGAATGTCAGCGAATGAGTTAAATTTGCCGTTACTACGTCACAAAGTTTCTGACATTTTTTTTTTTTTTTTTGCCATATTGCCATCACAATTTTTTTCTTGTTAAAAGTGTAGCTGAGGATGAAATTGTAAATTAATGTAATGTAATGTAACGTAACCCCCCCCCCCCCCCCGCACCCTCCCATCCGCACATTTTTCCGAACAATTTCCCTCTGGTGGCGAGGATGTTGATCGGACGCAGATGTTTTGTCACGGCTTGCTAACGAGCTTTTAAACAGCCGCTTAAGTGCTTCCAAAAATGGGCCCTTGCGCTAATGTCGCTACCGTTGATTTATTGACACCTTTTCCTGCGACTCTGACGCCGCTTTGGTCACAGGCCGTCATTCTTGGCCTTACGGTTTGAGACTGTGGCGTTGCAAACAAATTTATGACCTGTCAAAGGTGCTGAGTGGTTTGTGTGTGTGTGTGTGCGTATGTGTGTGTGTGTGTGTGCGTGTGTGTGTGTGTGTGTGTGTGTGTGTGTGTGTGTGTGTGTGTGTGTCCACCCAAGAGAGATGAGTTGCATTAGCATTTCACATGCTTTTTGCCTAAATTTAAGTTATGCTGTTGCTACCGATGAATGCATGCTAACAGTAACCTCAACATTTAACTTGTCTTCTATCTGTTAGCCGTTAGCATCACAAGCCCCCCACCACCCAGCAATTCTCATGCCTGCGTTTAAAAATAAATGGGTTTGCTATTACTTCTTTAGCAAACTCACCACTGCTGGCAAGCAGGGCTGGCTAGCTATCCAGCTAGCGCTAAAACTAACCTGTCTGTATCTTTTGTGTTTGGTCACTTTTTTTTAACTTCAAGAGTGGTTGCCTTTACAGCACCTCCTGTATTATGTTTTTCTACTTCTTCCTTTCCTTTCCTCTTCCTTTCATCACTTTTCTGCGGTGAAATGTCAATTTCTCCACTGCGAGACTAATAAAATCTAATCCAATCAATCCAATCCAATACAATTCAACATTTAACTTGCCTTCTTTCTGTTAGCCGTTAGCATCACTAGCACTCCCCGCCCCCAATTCTCATGCCCGTGTTTAAAAATAAAAGAGAAAATAATCAATTTTGATATAAATATGGGTTTACTAGTACACCTTTAGCAGCTCGCCACTGCTCTCCAAAAAGGATGATGCTAGCGGAGTATATCAGTGCTGGCGAGCTATCCGGCTAGCGGTAAAACTAACCTGTCTGTATCTTTTGTGTGGGGTCACATTATTATTATTATTATTATTATTATTATTATTATTATTATTATTATTATTATTATTATTATTATTATTATTGTTGTCGTTTTGACTTCAAGTAGCCCGCAAAAGTAAAATACAGGAGCGCCTTTACAGCAGCTCCTGTATTTTGTTTTTCTATTTCTTCTTTTCATTTCCTCTTCCTTTCATCACTTTGCTGCTGTTAAATGTCAATTTCTCCACGGCGAGACTAATAAAGTCTAATCCAATACAATACAATACAATACAATACAATACAATACAATACAGTATTAACTTGTCTTCTAGCTGTTAGCTGTTAGCATCATGAGCCCCCCAACCCAACTCTCATGCCTGTGTTTAATAATAAAAGAGAAAAAATAAATATGGTTTACGAGTACTCCTTTAGCAAACTCACCAATGCTCTCCAAAATGGATCATGCTAGCACAGTATAGCAGGGCTGGTTAGCTATCCCGCTAACGCTAAAACTATCCTGAAATCGGTTAGGTCAAAACGGGTGCTGCGTCCATATGCGCGCTTTGTTTATTTGCTATTTTAGGAATGTTTGAGAATGACGCCTTGACTTTGACACTTGTTTAAAAGCTGAAACTCCTTCCTGTAATCAATGTTTTGGAAAACAAATTTTGGAGCAAGTTCTCCCCCCAGTAAGTTAGCTAAGTAAGTAATGTAAGTCATGACGCCAACAAGTTGAAGAAGCGAAGCGAAGCAATAACGAGTGACTTGAAGCCAACGGTGGCATCCGTCACCTTTTCCCGGAATAGCACGCCATATATACGGCAAGAGTTAATTGGCAAACAAGCGCGCGCGACAAGCGTCAGTCACTTCGGATCCTCACGACTAATTTTATCTCCGTCAACGCGGGCGGCCTCGGATGAAACGGCGTGAGAGCACCACGCCTCTAAATAAGTAAGCGAGATCTGACATGTGTTTGCGCAGCACCCCAAAAAAAAAAAAAAAAAAAAAAAAAAAACACACAAACTCAGACTTTGATGCGGGAGCTGACTTCCGATCATCTTAAATATACGTTAGCTCTGTGATTCCCAGCCACTGCGCTGTCACGCGTCATTAGGAAATGTGGTTGAAACGGACAATGTTTTACTTTCTCGGGAGGCAGGAAATGCTGTCCTGGAGGCGGAGGACACGCATGGCCGTCAGGCAAGAGAGCTAACTAGCGAGCGAGCTCTCTATCTATTCAGCTAGCTGGCTAATCCCTTCCATCACAGGTCTCAAAGTCAAAGCCTGGGGACCAAATCAGACTTTTGAAATTCTATGCTCATTTATCAAGCTAGCTACCCATCGAGTTAGCAAGCAATACAGCTAGCTAGCGAGCAGGATCTCTTTCTATTCAGCTAGCTGGCTAATCCCTTCCATCACAGGTCTCAAAGTCAAGGCCTGGGGGCCAAGTCAAACTTTTGAAATTCTATGCTCATCTATCAAGCTAGATAGCTGTCAAGATAGCTAGTAACAGGGATAGCTAGTAAGCGAGCTCGCTTTCTATTCAGCTAAATGGCTAATCCCGTCCATCACAGGTCTCAAAGTCAAGGCCTGGAGGCCAAATCAAACTTTTGAAATTCAATGCTCATCTATCAAGCTAGCTACCCATTGAGCTAGCTAGCAATAGAGCTACCTAGCAAGCAAACTCTCTTTCTTTTCAGATAGCTGGCTAATCACTTCCATCACAGGTCTGAAAGTCAAGGCCTGGGGGCCATATCAAACTTTTGAAATTCGATGCTCATCTATCAAGCTAGATAGCTGTCAAGCTAGCTAGTAACAGAGCTAGCTAGTAAGCGAGCTCTCTTTCTATTCAGCTAAATGGCTAATCCCGTCCATCATAGGTCTCAAAGTCAAGGCCTGGAGGCCAAATCAAACTTTTGAAATTCAATGCTCATCTATCAAGCGAGCTATCCATTGAGCTAGCTAGCAATAGAGCTAGCTAGCGAGCAAACTCTCTTTCTCTTCAGATAGCTGGCTAATCCCTTCCATCACAGGTCTCAAAGTCAAGGCCTGGAGGCCAAATCAAACTTTTGAAATTCTATGCTCATCTATCAAGCTAGATAGCTGTCAAGATAGCTAGTAACAGAGCTAGCTAGTAAGCGAGCTCGCTTTCTATTCAGCTAAATGGCTAATCCCGTCCATCACAGGTCTCAAAGTCAAGGCCTGGAGGCCAAATCAAACTTTTGAAATTCAATGCTCATGTATCAAGCGAGCTATCCATTGAGCTAGCTAGCAATAGAGCTAGCTAGCGAGCAAACTCTCTTTCTCTTCAGATAGCTGGCTAATCCCTTCCATCACAGGTCTCAAAGTCAACGCCTGGGGGCCAAATCAAACTTTTGAAATTTGATGCTCATCTATCAAGCTAGCTATCTAACGAGCTGGCTAGCAATAGAGCTACCTAGCGAGCGAACTCTCTTTCTATTCAGCTAGTTGGCTAATCCCGTACCCAAGTAATGGATTAGTGAAATTCCATGGTCATCTATCAAACTAGCTATCGAGCTAGCTATCGAGCGAGTTAGCAATAGGGCTAGCTAGTTAATGAGCTCTCTATTCAGATAGCTGGCTAATCCCTTCCCCCTTATCCCTTTATTTATTTATTTTTTATTTTTGGATAGGCTCCAGCACCCCCCACAACCCTAATGAGGAATAAGCGGTATGGAAAATGGATGGATGAATGGATCTAATATCAGAATTGTCATGGTCCTTTAAAAAAAAAAAACGCAACTTCTCAGGCTATTTATTCCAAAGTGGTTGAATTAGCTTAGCGGTGTGCGTGTCTCATTTGTGCTTGCTTGATGTGCCACGAGTGCATCAGAGATGAGAAACGCCGCAGCAAGTCTTCAGTGTAACTTTTGATTTTCACCATTTGCTCTCTTGACCTCCATTACCGAGCGAAGTCATGGCTCAATCAAGACCCCCTATACCACCTCCTCCGACGCCTTCCCACTAATAAATGATCCTAATCCTCAAATGGACTTTGCCCCACCACCACCCCTCCAAAATAATTTATCCAAATGGAGATTTTCCTATCTCAATTCTCACCGCAACCTGACATGTTTTTAACTCATTAACTGGCAGATGACGTGGAAAAATGAGTCCACTCCAGTGCCAGGGTTTTTGTCATTGTCACTTGAATTCCAGGACATAAGGAATATTGAGTTTTAGGACTACATAAACATTCAATGCAGTGTAAGAAACCTTAGACTCTCTTCTTTCATCATACAAAAAAAAAGAGTAAATTCCTAAATGATATGGATCTGGAGTTATCCGAGCATGAAATGGGGGCAACTGTATAAAATACAATGCAATACATATTGGTTTTTTATAGCCCTTTAACAACAGCCAACAGCTGAAGCTGTAACAAAGCGCTAACATGGAAAAAAGACAAATGCTTCCCCCTTGTGGCAGGGAAAAAAAAAAAAACATTGCCAGAGGTCTGGCCAGCGCTTTATCGGCACACAAGCATGAAAAAATAAAACCCGAACAATTGAATTGAATGTAATTTTAATGAAATTATGTATTTATGAATATTAATGACCATAGTTTTATTAATTTATTTATTATAAATTAATTAGTTAAAAAAATTATTTCATGAATTAATTTAATATGAAATAATGTAATTGAATATAATTTAATGTAATGAATTTTATTTTATTTTATTTTAAATTAAGTAAATGTAATTATTTATCAATATATTAATGTGTTAATTTATTAATTTAAAAAAATACAAATGTCCTATTTCCAATTCCCGAATAAATTCATGAATGGCAGCGAATGAGCTTCAAAATGAGACAGATGACGAGCAGGCGCGCAATCGAGAGCGAGCGAGCGAGCGCATGACCTTGGGAGCTGAGTCTCAACTGGTATTGTGAGGATTACGCTCAGAACTGATTACAAATCGTCAGCAATGGCCATAATCTCCTAATTAATGACAAAATCTACACAGCTGTCACTTCTTTTCTTCCCTTATTCCCCCCCAAAAAAATGCAACGTTTAGTCGGCAGGTTCATTCAAGAATAGCGCCTCAATGCATTTTTTTACATTATATGTATTAGCATAAAACGGTCGTAATAGTGGTACTGTATTTGATTAACAGGGCGGTGTTTTGATGCATTCAGGGTGGCAGTATTTGCCTTTTGACGCCTACGATGCAAGGGATTAGCCAATTAGGTGAATAGAAAGACAGCTAGCTAGTTTGCTCGCTAGCTAGCTTGATAGATAAGCATGGTATTTCACAAGTTTGATTTGCTTACGTGGTGGAATAAAAGGAAGTGGCGGGCCAGATTTGGCCCCTGAGCCTTGATTTTGACACCTGTGATGTGAGGGATTAGCCAACTAGCTGAATAGAAAGAGAGCTAGCTTGCTTGCTCGCTAGCTAACTAGCTTAATAGATGAGCATGGAATTTGATTTGCTTTGGTGGGCCGAATAAAATGATCTGACGGGCCAGACTTTAAAACCTGCAATGTAAGGGATTAGCCAGATAGGTGAATAGAAAGAGAGATAGCTAGCGAGATAGCTAGCTAAGTGCAAGAGTGATGCTACAGGGAAAAGAGATAAAGAAGGTGGCGGATTTTAAGTACTTGGGGTCAACTGTCCAGAGCAATGGAGAGTGTGGAAAAGAGGTGAAGAAGTGTGTCAATGCAGGCTGGAGAAAAATGTCAGGTGTGATGTGGGATAGGAGGGTTTCCGCTAGGATGAAAGGAAAAGTGTATAAAACAGTGGTGAGGCCAGCCATGATGTTTGGACTGGAGACAGTGCCACTGAAGAAAAGACAGGAAGCAGAGCTGAAGGTAGGAGAGCTGAAGATGTTGAGGTTTTCTTTGGGTGTGACCAGGTTGGATAGGATCAGGAATGAGTACGTTAGAGGGACAACTCATATTAGAGGCTTTGGAGAGAAAGTCAGACTGAGATGGTTTGGACATGTCCAGAGGAGAGTGACCGGCTATATCGGGAGAAGGATGCTGAGCCTTGAACTGCCAGGCAGGAGATGGAGAGGAAGACCAAAGAGGAGGTTTATGGATGTGGTCAAAGAGGACATGAAGGTAGCTGGTGTGAGAGAAGAGGATGCACAAAACCAGGTTAGGACATTGATTCGCTGTGGCGACCCCTGAGGGGAAAAGCCGAAAGGAAAAGAAGAAGATTATTATTATTATTATTATTATTATTATTATTATTATTATTTCATGATCAAATTCGATAAAACTCTCGTTTGCATATTTTCCCTACGTGACACCCTACGTGCCGGAACGCGACGGGTGGTTAGGGATTTTAATTTCTCAAAGTCGCCATGGCGACTCATCTAAGGAGCCCCGGCGCCAGGTATTCGGGGGCCAGGCCAGGCCAGGCTGGCTCGCCGGCGTCGCCACTGCCACCAGAGCGCTTAACGCTCAGCCGACCCCTACCCACCATCTGCATCCCCATCCCCCAGCCCATTTGCCTCACTGCGCCTCCAGTCAATTAAGCAAATGGGGTGGCAATTAATTAACTGTGCAAACACTTTGATTAAAGAGCTGACAATCAACTCCAGGAGACGGACGGGGCCAAAGGATGCGGTGGAAGCGGGGGGTGTTGACCACGCGACCGGGGGGGCGTCGCGCTGGGGGAATTCATGTCACCGACGGAGCTCCGGGGGGGGGGGATGATATTATTAATGACGCTGAATTATTGAGCCAAAAAAAGAGAGGAAAAGCATACCTCGTCTTACGAACTTAATTGGTTCCCAGAAAGGGTGTGTAACGCAAAAAATGTGTCTTCCAAACATTTATTTCCCATAAGAAACAATTAAAACGAGAATAATCCATTCCTAGATCACCATAAAACATAATTTTCCACTAAATAAGCCTTAAAACTGCACAAAATGTACCTTATTTTATGTCGAATAGATGTGCTTATTGGATTGTAATGAAAGAAATAAAGTAGACTGTAAAATCAAGTCGTTTTATTGATCTTTGTGATGGTTGATGTAGTTGCTTCTTGACAATATCCGCATGAAGTTGGCGTGCTTTCTTGGCGATAACACCCTCACTCACACTGTTCCCTGCAAGCTGCTTTTCGGTAATTCAAATCAACAGAAGTTTTTCAACCTCTTCTATTGCCTGAGACCGTTGCTTAGACAACACAAAAACACCCTTGGCTATATGTAGCAATTTAACGTACTGGTACTGGGACGCTAAGTCACACAAACGCACTCCTCTGTGTTTTTTTTTCGATGAGCTTTTTCTTCTTCTTGACCGTCATTTTCTTTTGTGTCCTCTACGGCTTAATACTGACTAATAGCAAAAGTACTGCACTCAATAGCAAACCACGCCTGCACTTAAAGGACAACCGACATCTCCAGACAAGTTGTGTCCATAATTTGTAAAATGCCTTCAAATGACTTCTACTGAGTGGATTTTAACAAGATTCCACCGCATATAGCTATATTTTACGTTTTAAGACTCGCACTGAATATTCAGGAAGTCTTGTTTTTGAGTTGGTGACGAGTCTGTACATGACGTCACTAAAGGAACGCCCCTGACCGGAAAAAAAGACACATTGTAGCAGTCCTTCCAACACGTCAATGTATTTTGCTGTGCTTGTTCGGTCTGAAGACCTCGTGTTACACCCAAAAGCCGCCAGAAGAGGGCGTCCAAGCTCCATGGAAGGAATTTATAAGCCTGTGGAAATGGGCTGATTCATTCCTCACAGGAATTTTTTCTGCCGCTTTTCTGGGACGCTACATTGCAGTCCAGATGCCTCAAAATGACACGGAATAAATTCTTTAATCGATTGCAAACATGTATGCTTTCTTCTTCAGAACTATTTGAATCATATTCATAACTGGATGTGTAACAAGAAAGCAAATTATCCGAATCCGAAGCCATTGTTTTGATTCTCCAGCAATGCAAGACGTCTTGGCGTGACGTCGTGAACTGGGGGCGGGACTTTCTGAAAATACCCAATTCGCAGCTCAATTTTTTGCAGATTTTGGACACTTTAAGTCATTCTTATTGGTGTTTTGCATTTGAATAAAAATATAATACTGCGTGTTTTGGGTATTTTAGATGGTATAAAATGTTTTTCTGATGTCAGTTAAGAAACAAAAAAGTGACGTCGGTTGTCCTTTAAAGGGGGTATGGAAAAACTCATCCGCCAGCCACGGTGGCGCTGTGTGGTTTGGTTCGTCCGCCGAAAACTAATTTGTATGCCAAGATTATATTCTCACGAATTTAACGTTCGTAAAGCGAAAAGTTCGTGAGCTAAAGCGTTCGTAAGCCGAGGTATTACTGTACAAGCAAAAAGTCAACGAAGCGAAATTTTTCGAGATTGGAAACACGCTCGCTGGTTGAGTCTGGCAACCCACCCCGGCTTTTCTTGGCAGCCGCTTTTTGGCTTCGAGAGCATTTTGCTACAAATCAAGATTTATGTGTGTTTTTTTTTTTTTATTCCTCCTAATGCTTCATGAGCACATTAGCATTTGGCTAATGGCGGGTCATTTTTTTCTCTTTTTTTACAAACTGTTGCAATATCAATCAAAAAAGGGCCAATATCTGCATTCTTTGTCCAAATTCACTCATCCAATTTCATCACTTTTCATCACTTAGCTGCTGTGAATTGGGAATGTCTCAGTTGTGAGACATCAGGGTTATCTTATACTTTAGGGGAAGGGGACCCGCATAGTTTTTCGACATTTGTGCTAGGAGGCTCACATTTTTTAGCATTTTTTTGCACTTTGCCAAGCCTACTCTGCCTCACACATAAACTAGAAAAAAAAATACAGTAAAGTCTCGTTATATCGATATTCAAGGGAGTGCGAAAAAATATCGATATAACCGGGACTATCGATATATCCGACCCTGTTTGCATGTAATTTTCTCCGCGCGTGCGTAGAAATAGTATCGATATAACCGGGACTATCGATATATCCGATATCGATATAACGAGACTTTACTGTACATTGAGAAATAACACAGGTGTCCAAGTCAATTCCCGGGGGGCAAATCTGGCCCGCAACATCATTTCATTCGGCCTGTGAAAGTAAATCAACCATAACTACAATGTGGCCCACGGTAAACAATTTCTTTGACACCCTTGATGTATAGTAAGGCGCGTTTAGCCAGAAAAAAAAGACCATTTATAGCACAGGTGTCAAAGTCGAGGACCGGGGGCCAAATCAAGCCCGCTACATTATTTTATTCAGTCCGCCAAAGCGAATCAACCATAACAACAATGTGGCATGCGGTAAAAAATGCGGTTGCCACCCTTGATGTACAGTGAGGCGTTTTAGCCCAAAATAATTACTATGTATAGCACCGTTGTCAAAGTTGAGGCCCAGGGGCCAAATCTGGCCCGCCACATTATTTGATTTGGTCTGCGAAAGCAAACGAAATTTGTGAAATTCGATGATGCTTGCTGAAGTACAAACCAAAATGTCAAATTGCCGTACGTAATTCACAACAACAGTCGTTATTCTTGACTCTTCTCCTTTTCCTTTCGGCTTTTCCCTTCAGGGCTCGCCACAGTGAATCAATGTCCTCCATCTATCCTGGTTTTGTGCATCCTCTTTTCTCACACCAGCTACCTTCATGTCCTCTTTGACCAGATCCATAAAGTACCTCTTCGGTCTTCCTCTCGGTCTCATGCCTGGCAGTTCAAGGCTCAGCATCGTTCTCCCGATATAGCCGGTCACTCTCCTCTGGACATGTCCAAACCATCTCAGTCTGGCCTCTCTGACTTTATCTCCAAAGCCTCTAATATGAGTTGTTCCTCTAATGTACTCATTCCTAAACCTATCCAACCTGGTCACTCCCAAAGGAAACCTCAACATCTTCAGCTCTGCTCCCTCCAGCTCTGCTCCCTGTCTTTTCTTCAGTGGCACCGTCTCCAGTCCAAACTGTTTTATACACTTTTCCTTTCATCCTGGCTGAAAACCTTCGATCACACATCACCCCTGACATTTTTCTCCAGCCGCTCCAACCTGCCTGGACACGCTTTTTCACCTCTTTTCCACACTCTCCATTGCTCTGGACAGTTGACCCCAAGTACTTAAAATCCTCCACCTTCTTTATCTCTTCTCCCTGTAGCATCACTCTTGCACTTGGATCCCTCTCATTCACACACATATTTTCCGTCTTGCTGAGACTGATCTTCATTCCTCTCCTTTCCAGGGCATATCTCCACATCCCTAGTTTCTACGCCACCTGTTCCCTGTTCTCGCTACAGATCACAATGTCATCTGCAAACATAATGGTCCAAGGAGATTCTTTTCTAACATTGTCTGTCAGCCTATCCATCACCATAGCAAATAAGAAGGGGCTCAGAGCTCACCCCTGGTGGAGTCCCACCTCCACCTTGAATTCCTCCGTCACACCGACAGCACACCTCATAACTGTCTTACAGTCATGATACATGTCCTGCACCGCTCTGATATCCTTTTCCGTCATCCAGACTTCCTCATGCAATGCCACAGTTTGTCGTACGCTTTCTCCAGATCTACAAAGACACAATGCAATTCCTTCTGACCTTCTCTGTACTTCTCTATCAGCATTCTTAAAGCAAACACTGCATCTGTCATACTCTTTTTTTTTGGGTATGAAGCCATACTGCTGCTCACAAATGTTCACTTCTGCTCTCAGTCTAGCTTCAACTACTCTTTCCCAGAGTTTCATTGTATGGCTCATCAACTTTATTCCTCTGTAGTTAGTACAACTCTGCAAATCTCCTTTGTTCTTAAAAATGGGCACGAGTACACTTCGTCTCCATTCTTCAGGCATCTGTTCATCATTTAAGATCTTGTTGAATAACCCAGTCAGGAACACCACCGCCACCTCTCCAAGACACTTCTATACCTCGATTGGTAAATCATCAGGCTCGTGTGACTTTCCCCCCTTCCTCCTCTTCAACGCCCTCCTCACTTCATCCTTGCTAATGTTTGCTACATCTTGGCCCACAACAGTCACGTCTTCTACTCTTTGTTCCTTCTCATTTTCCTCATTCATCATTTCTTCAAATTACTCTTTCCATCTTGCCATCACACTACTGGCACCTTTTAATACATTGCCATCTCTATCCTTAATCACCCGAACCTGTTGCAGGTCCTTACCATCTTTGACTCTCTGTCTCGCCAGCCTGTGAAGATCAGTCTCGCCTTCCTTGCTGTCCATCCGAGCATACAATCATCATAGGCCTCTTGTTTGGCCTTTGCTACCTTTACTTTAACCGTGCGCATCATCTTCTTGTACTGCTGTCTACTCTCGTCCGTCTTCTTCTTTGCTAACCTCTTTCTCTGTATACACTCCTGCACCTCCCCATTCCACCACCAAGTCTCCTTATCTACCTTTCTTCCACTCAATGCACCAAGTTCTTTCCGACCTGTGTCTTTGATTATGTTCGCTGTAGTTTGCCAGTCATCTGGAAGGACCTCTTGCCCACCCAGTGCTTGTCTTACCTCCTTCCTAAATGTCATGCAAAACTCTTACTTTTTCAACTTACACCATTTTGTCCTCACTTCAGCCTTTGGTTTCTTCATCTTCATCACTGCCAGCGTCATCCTACACACCACCAACCTATGCTGTCTGGCTACACTCTCACCAACCACTACTTTGCAGTCACTGATTTCCTTTAGATGGCGCAGTTGACACACAATGTAGTCTACCTGTGTACTTCTGCCTCCACTCTTATAGGTCACCCTATGTTCCTGTCTCTTCTGAAAGAAAGTATTCACAATAGCCATTTGCATTCTCTTAGCAAAGTCAACCACCATCTGTCCTTCGGCGTTCCTCATCTGGAGTCCAAACCTGCCCATCACCTCCTCATCATCTTTGTTTCCTGCGCCAACATGTCCATTGAAGTCTCCACCAATTACAACCCTCTCACTTCTCGGGATGTTCTGTATGACTTCATCAAAGTCCAACCAAAATTTCTCCTTCTCTGCCAGCTCACATCCTACTTGTGGGGCATACCCACAAACAACATTGAACATCACGCCTTCAATTTCTAGCTTCACCTGGCAGCATCACCACCCGGGACAGAAAAAGACTGGAGCGCTTTGTCAAGCGGGCCAGTTCTGTCGTGGGCTGCTCGCTGGACTCTCTAGAGGAGGTGGGCAACAGACGGACGCTAGCTAAACTAAAAGCTATGACGGACAGCCCCTCCCACCCCCTCCTGCCCATCCTGACAGCTCTGGGTAGCTCCTTTAGCCAGAGACTATTACACCCGCGCTGCAAGAAGGAGAGGTACCGCCGCTCGTTCCTACCGACTGCTGTCAGGCTTCACAATTCTCAATGATCTCGCATATGAAAAAAAAAACAAAAAAACTGGACACTTGTAAATATGGGTTGTTGCAATATATCTAAATGCATTTCTTGATTCTGCACTATGTACAGTCTTGTTTATAGAACGGTTTTTGCACATCTACATTTGCACAGTATACAGTTGACATTTTTATTTTGTTATGCTTAGAATATCTTGTTTTCTATCCTTTCACTCCCACCCCAACCCCTCTTCAATTGCTGCTGTGGACTGCAAATTTCCCCATTGCGGGACGAATAAAGGTATTCTGATTCTGATTCTGATTCTGATTCTGATTCAGACTCATCATTCTATCTGATACTCTTTTTACTTCTAAGACATTCCTAACAAACTCCTCTTTTAAGATAACCCCAACTCCATTTCTCTTTCTGTCTTCACCATGATAGAACAACTTAAACCCTGACCCTAAGCTTCTAGCCTTACTCCCTTTCCACCTGGTCTCCTGGACATACAGTATGTCTACCTTCCTTCTCTGCATCATGTCAACCAGCTCTCTACCTTTACCTGTCATTGTTCCTACATTCGAAGTTCCTACTCTTGGCATTCCATTTCTCTCTTTTCTTCTAGGCACACATCCCTCCTCTCCTTCTTCGACCAACAGTAGTCCATTTTCCACTGGCACCCTGAAGGTCAACAGTACCAATGGCGTCCATTGTTAAGCCGGGCCTCGACCGATACGGTATGGGATTCATAGGTTTGATTCGCATATTTGTTTTGGCAATTTTTTTTACGTCTGATGCCCCTCCTGACACAACCCTCTGTATTTATCCGGGCTTGGGACCGGCACAATAAGACACTGTGGCTACATTAGTCGTTATTCTTGACTACAGATTTGAAAAAGAATTTTTCATTAACTCATTGACTGACAGACGATGTGGTAAAAATGTGTCCACTTCAGTGCCAGGGTTTTTGTCAATGTCACTCGAATTCCAGGACCCACAGAATATTGACTTTTAGGACGACATAAACATTCAATTTAGTGTACGAAACCTTAGACTATCTTCTTTCATCAGTAAAAAAAAACAATTAATTCCTAAGTTATATGGGTTTGGAGTTGTCTGAGCTTGAACTGGGGGCGGATGTACAAAATACAATACATGCATTGATTTAAATAGCATTTTAACAATAGCTAAAGCTGTAACAAAGCGCTAACATGGACAAAAGGCAAATTCTGCCCCCTCGCGGAAGGGATAACATATTGCCAGAGGTCTGGCCAGCGCTTTATCGGCACCCAAGCATGAAAAAAAAACCCGAACCAATTCAGGAATTTTTAAAGATGAGTTTTGCGCATACAGGTAATATCCAACTTACGACCGGTTCGACTTACGACCACACGTACTTACGACCACACGTACTTACGACGATGATCTTCAGACCCTATTTTAAAAATTTTAATTCTACGCCTGGCACCGCAACACGCTAGCAGGCCCGCAACGCGTAGAACAATTTTGGCCAGCCATCCAGCATCTCACTGTCGCACAGCAATCGACCGTGTGATGGCACCAGGCGGGGAGTTTGCCAGTCATTTAGCTTCCGACTCTCTATTGAACATTTTGAATGGATTTCGATTTACAACCATTTTGACTTATGACCGTTTGGTCGGAACGGAACTCGGTCGTAAGTCGAATGTTACCTGTAGTTTTTGTTCTACGCCTTGAAGAAAAGATGACTCCTTTCTGCCCCACCTCCCCTTACTGAGGACCCCCGATAACGTTTGCCCCCCCCCCCCCCCCCCACGCCGCCGGCTTATGTTTTCATTGATGTGCGAAAGATGGGCAAGGTACCGTCGGCTTGTTTTTGTGTCCGT
This sequence comes from Hippocampus bargibanti, assembly GCF_051943395.1. Classification (NCBI taxonomy): domain Eukaryota; kingdom Metazoa; phylum Chordata; class Actinopteri; order Syngnathiformes; family Syngnathidae; genus Hippocampus; species Hippocampus bargibanti. Next base: position 2,257,517 of record NC_142746.1, on the reverse strand, counting down.
CGGCTCCGATTGGTCCTCGGAACACCCCTTTGATGCTCCGTAGCTGTCCGTCACGGAGGTGGGTGGAGCTGATCACGATGTAGTAGCACGCCATTGGAAGTTCCTCCACCACTTTACGACTTTGGTCGGACTCGAGTGGGCACCAGATCAGTTCTTGGTTCTTGGGCAAGTTTCTCCTTGAAATAGTTTACGGTTCTTTTGTCCTTCTTTGGATCTTCTTGTCCTTTTTGTCCTCCCGCACTTTTTCCACCTCCGCTGCTGCCGCTGCGTCTTGTCGGCGTGGGCTCAGAGAAGAAGAAGAAGAGGAGGAAGAAGCACGGGCAGCATCAGCATGGTCAGCGCGCCGCCGACGCCGATGCTTCCTCCCAGGCAGTTTCCCGCGCGACGTGGCGAACGCGGGTGTGGAGCGGCGGCGCTGATCTTTGCTCTCCCCCTTGCCCGCCGTTACCATCTGCCCTTTTATCGTAGCGAGTGCTGACGCTTGCTCTCTCTCTCTCTCTTTCTCTTGATCGCCCCCATCCTCTCTTGCCGCCTTAATCATCTCCAGTTCCAGCTTTCCTCCTCCTCCTCCTTCTCTCCAGTGAAAAGGAGACAAGCCCCACCTACTGGCAAACAGGGAAGCGGTGTGGAGAAATTCTCCTCTTATTTCATCCAAAAACGTTTTGCGCATGAAGCTGCACAGGGGTGCAAAGGGCGGGGGGCAGATTTGGTATGTTAAAAATGTAAACTTGGCGGACATTCTTTACATATAATAATAATAATAATAATAATAATAATAATAATAATAATAATACACAATTCATTTCTAAGCGCCTTTCAAAACTCTCAAGGTCACTTTACAGTCACAGGATCAGTTTTTCTGCGGGTGAGCAGCGGCAGCCACATGCGGCAGCATTCACTCAACCCAGAAGTAACTCAAATAGACAGTAAGCTAGCTAGCTAGCTAACAGGTAGCTAATAGATAGATAGCTAGATAGCTAACTAGCTAGATAGCCATATAGCTAATAAATAGCCAGCTACATAGGTAGCTAGCCAGCCAGATAGCTAATAGATATCAAATAGATAGCAAGCTAGGTGCCTTGATAATTGATAGCAAATGGATAGCAAATAGATAGATAGCTAGATAGCAAATAGATAGAAAATGGATAGCCAGCTAAGTAGCTAGCTAGCATTAGCCAACTAGCTGAATAAAAAGAGAGCTAGCCAGCTCGCGAGCTACTTCAATAGATGAGCATGCAATTTCACACCGATTTGTGCCCCCCGGGCCTTGAGTTTGACACCGGTGGTATTATGTAAAATGTCCCTTAAAATATGGGGGGTTCTTTTTCGCATTGAGGACTGTCCTTTTGCTGTACTTGCAACGTTCATATAACAGCAATTCATTGAAATCAATTTCAGCGAGCCGTTCGGTGTTTGACATTTGCCGTTATTAATTTGTATTTCAGCTATCTTTAGCATGTGTTTTGGTTCATTAAAAATATGCAGAACAAAATTGAAGTGACATTGAAAATTGAAATTAAATATTTCATTCATTTTTTTTAACTTAAACTTTTTTATCATAGTTGAGCGGAAATGATTGTTCTTTTGTTTAATTGTCACCATTTTATAAAATGTTGAAAAATTTAGAGAATCGCTATAATAGAATCAACAAACAATCACCATTTTATAATTTTTTAAAATATTTAGAAAATTGCCATTTTTGAAAATATTTAAACATTTAGAAAGTCAGCATTTTAAAAAACGTTTTTAAATGTCGAAAATCGATATTTTTGATTTTTTTAATGTCGAAAATTGCTATTTACAATTTTTTAACGTAGAAAATTACCATTTTAGAATAAAAAAATGAAAATCGCAATTTCAGAAGATTTTTCAAAATTTTAAAAATGTTTGTAAAAATGTAGAAAATCACCAATTTAGAATATGTTATCAAATTTAGAAAAATTGCACTACAATTAAAAAACATTTTTTAAATCATTATTTAAAATTAAAAAACATTTTTTTAAATCGCCATTTTAGAATTTAAAAAAACTTTTTTTAAATCACCATTTTAGAAAATGTAAACAAATTTAGAAAAACGCCATTTTAGAAAATTTCATAAATTTTAAATCACCATTTTACAAATTTCAAAATAATTAGAAAACAGAATTTTAGAATTTTTTTATTGTAGAAAAATGCAATTTTAGATTTTTTTTTTGTAAAAAAATTAAATCACCATTGTAGAAAATAAAAAATAGAAAATCGCCGTTTTAGAAATGTTTTTTAAAATGTTTTTAAAAATGTTTTTAACAATGTAGAAAATAATCATTTTAGAATATTTTAACGAATTTAGAAAAATGCCATTTTAGAATGAAAAAATATGTAATCACAATTTTAGAAAATTAAAAAAAAAATAGAAAATCGCCTTTTTAGAAATGTTTTATAAAATGTAGAAAATCACCATTTTAGAAAATGTTATCAAATTTTGAAAAATTGCACTACAATTAAAAAAACATTTTTTAAATCACTATTTAAAATTAAAAAAAAAATTTTAAATCGCCATTTTAGAATTAAAAAAACTTTTTTTAAATCACCATTTTAGAAAATGTAAACAAATTTAGAAAAACGCCATTTTAGAAAATTTCATAAATTTTAAATCACCATTTTACAAATTTTAAAATAATTAGAAAACACCATTTTAGAATTTTTTTATTGTAGAAAAATGCAATTTTAGATTTTTTTTGGAAAAAAATTAAATCACCATTGTAGAAAATAAAAAATAGAAAATCGCCATTTTAGAAATGTTTTTTAAAATGTTTTAAAAAATGTTTTTAACGATGTAGAAAATAATCATTTTAGAATATTTTAACGAATTTAGAAAAATGCCATTTTAGAATGAAAAAAAATGTTAATCACAATTTTAGAAAATTAAAAAAAATAGAAAATCGCCTTTTTAGAAATGTTTTATAAAATGTAGAAAATCACCATTTTAGAAAATGTTAACAAATTTAGAAAACACGCCATTTTAGAAAATGTAAAAATAAAATTTTAATCACCATTTTACAAATTTAAAAATATTTAGAAAATGCAATTTTACAATTTTTTTACATGTAAAAAATCGCAATTTTAGAAAAAATTAACAAATGTAGAAAAACGCCATTTTAGAAATGTTTTATAATCAATTTAAATTGCCATTTTAGAAAATGAAAAAAAATTAGAGCGTCGCCATTTTAGAAATATTTAAAAAAAATGTTTTTAAAAATGTTTTTAAAATGTTTTTAAAATGTTTTTAAAAATGTTTTTAAAAATGTAGAAAATCGCCATTTTACAATATTTTAACAAATTTAGAAAAATGCCATTTTAGAATGAAACAATATGTAATCACAATTTTAGAAAATTTAAAACAATTTGAAAATCATCATGTTAGAAATGTTTTTTAAAATGTATGAAATCACCATTTTAGAAAATGTTAACAAATTTCGAAAAATTTAAAAAAATTAGAAAATTTAAAAATACAATTTTAATCACCATTTTACAAATTTAATAATAATTAGAAAACACAATTTTAGAAAAAAAAAAAATATCGGAAATCGCCATTTTAGAAAATTTTCACAAATGTACCAAAATGGCATTTTAAAAAATTGGGAGAGTCTCATTCAGTTAATTGCTGTACTGATTTTCTAATTTGCTGTTCCGAATTGAGCCTCTAGATGTGAGGTGCTTTGGAATTGGCGACTTTGTCATTGGCTGAAATATGATGTGGGGGTAACCTGCTCGACAGTCGCACGCTAACGGCCATCTCGGCTCATGAACGGAGTAAACGTCTACGAGGCTCTCGAGTGGGTGCGGTAGCGTGGGGGTTGCTTTGCGGTGGCTTTCGCTAAAGCGTATTCCGGGAAATCATTGTCGTTGAAAAGAGCGTTCACTTCCTCTCCACGACCGCCGGCGCAACGACTTTGTAGCCGCGGCCAAGTGTTTGAAACCACGCAAACCTTCTAAGCCGACCAGGCGACCGGGAACGTTGTGAAAGCAAACGAGAGAAGGGCGCAAATGGGTCTCGTTAGCTCTTATTAATCTTTTGAGTAGGACATTGTTAGCATGCACTCAACAGCCACAACAAGACCTCCATTTTCCTACCCGCACACTGTCAGAAGGCCCGAAATTTCAAAATAATACCCGTCTAACCTGAGGTGGCGTTTCAGCATCGTCGAGGGAACAAAATACATTGAGGGGCAACAATTCAAACCCGCATAAACATCCCCAAACAAATCTTACAATTCACTTTCTCGTTTTGCTAAGCATTGCAGACAATATTTGTAGCTAGCTGAAGAATAGCGGGCATCTCGGCAATACCCAATACGCCCACAAAAAAAAAAAAAATCAGTCCGGATGACAAACAAAGCAATAATTGTGAAGGCGGCTTTTATTTCAGGCTATTTATTTCTTTTCTTGTTTTGGCGGCGGCGGCGTCGAATCGCATCGTTACGCAGGATTGTCGGGACGCGTCCCCCGGAGAATCGCCCTCCCCACGTCGCCTCACCAAGCAAATACTGCTGCAGCATGCGGAGGAAAATAAAGGCCACTCTAAGCGGCTTATCTGATGAATTTCCCTCCCGTGATCCACGACTGTAATAATAAGCTTAAAAAGCTCCCCCGAAGCAGGCGCTCCATTCATTTGACGCAAATGCAAATGTTGCCCGTTTAACTCCTGGCTGGGCCTCCCCCAATTTATTGACTCTCTGTAAAACGGCCATGTGACGCAAGCCGGGAACAATTGGCGAGGAGACAAGAGGAGAGGGGAGAAAATAATCATAATAAGTTTGTGTGTGGGTGAGCAGTGGCAGCTACACACGCCAGCGTTTACTCATCCCAGAATAACTCAAATAGATAGAAAGCTCGCTAGCTAGCTAATAGATTGGATTGGATTTGTCTTTATTAGTCTCGCAGTAGAGAAATTTACATTTCACAACAACAAAGTTATGAAAGGAATGAAAGTAGAAAAACAAAATACAGGAGCGGCTGGCGCCGTCTTGGAGTCAAAAGAACACAAAAAAAAACCCGAAATAACAAATAACAGAACAAACACAACAAAGATAGCTAATAGATAGCAAATAGCTAGCTAATACAGGTAACATCCGATTTACGACTAGCTTGATTTACGACCACCCGTAGTTACGACCATGACCTCCAGACCCTTTTTTTTTTTAATTCTACGCCTGGCCACGCAACACGCTAGCAAACCGGCAACGCGTACGCGTACCAGAGGAGGGAAGTTTGCAAGGCATTTTGCCTGTGAGTCTCTATTCAACATTTTGAATGAATTTCGACTTTTTCAGACCATTTTGACTTACGACCGTTTGGTCGGAACGGAACTGGGTCGTAAGTCCGATAGCTAGATAGCCAGCATGCCAGCTAGATAGCTAATAGCGAGCAAATAAAGTGCTACCTAGGTAGTCAGCCAAATAGCTAACAGATAGCTAGCTAGATAGCTAATAGCGAGCAAATAAAGTGCTACATAGGCAGTCAGCCAGATAGCTAACAGATAGCTAGCTAGATAGCTAATAGCGAGCAAATAAAGTGCTAGCTAGGTAGCCAGCCAGATAGCTAACAGATAGCCAGCTATATAGCCAGCGAGCCAGCTAGATAGTGAATAGATAGCAAATAAAGTGCTACCTAGGTACCCAGCCGGATAGCTAACAGATAGCCAGCTAGATAGCTAGCGAGATAGCTAATAGATAGAAAATAACGTGCTAGCTAGTTAGCCAGCCGGATAGCTAACAAATAGCCAGCTCGATAGCCAGTGAGCCAGCTAGATAGCTAATAGATAGAAAATAACGTGCTAGCTAGTTATCCAGCCGGATAGCTAACAAATAGCCAGCTCGATAGCCAGTGAGCCAGCTAGATAGCTAATAGAGATCAAATAAAATGCTAGCTAGGTAGCCAGCCAGATTGGTAACAGATAGCCAGCTATATAGCCAGCAAGCCAGCTCGATAGCTAATAGATAGCAAATAAAGTGTGAGCTAGGTAGCCAGTTGTATAGCTAGCGAGACAGCCGACTAGATAGCCAGCGAGCCAACTTGATAGCTAATAGATAGCAAATAAAGTGCTAGCTAGGTAGCCAGCCAGATTGGTAACAGATAGCCAGCTATATAGCCAGCAAGCCAGCTCGATAGCTAATAGATAGCAAATAAAGTGTGAGCTAGGTAACCAGTTGTATAGCTAGCGAGACAGCCGACTAGATAGCCAGCGAGCCAACTTGATAGCTAATAGAGATCAAATAAAATGCTAGCTAGGTAGCCAGCCAGATTGGTAACAGATAGTCAGCTATATAGCCAGCAAGCCAGCTCGATAGCTAATAGATAGCAAATAAAGTGTGAGCTAGGTAGCCAGTTGTATAGCTAGCGAGACAGCCGACTAGATAGCCAGCGAGCCAACTTGATAGCTAATAGAGATCAAATAAAATGCTAGCTAGGTAGCCAGCCAGATTGGTAACAGATAGCCAGCTATATAGCCAGCAAGCCAGCTCGATAGCTAATAGATAGCAAATAAAGTGTGAGCTAGGTAACCAGTTGTATAGCTAGCGAGACAGCCGACTAGATAGCCAGTGAGCCGACTTGATAGCTAATAGATAGCAAATAAAGTGCTAGCTAGGTAGCCAGCCAGATTGGTAACAGATAGCAGCTATATAGCCAGCAAGCCAGCTCGATAGCTAATAGATAGCAAATAAAGTGTGAGCTAGGTAACCAGTTGTATAGCTAGCGAGACAGCCGACTAGATAGCCAGCCAGCCAACTTGATAGCTAATAGAGATCAAATAAAATGCTAGCTAGGTAGCCAGCCAGATTGGTAACAGATAGTCAGCTATATAGCCAGCAAGCCAGCTCGATAGCTAATAGATAGCAAATAAAGTGTGAGCTAGGTAACCAGTTGTATAGTTAGCAAGACAGCCGACTAGATAGCCAGCGAGCCGACTTGATAGCTAATAGATAGCAAATAAAGTGCTAGCTAGGTAGCCAGCCAGATTGGTAACAGATAGCCAGCTATATAGCCAGCAAGCCAGCTCGATAGCTAATAGATAGCAAATAAAGTGTGAGCTAGGTAACCAGTTGTATAGCTAGCGAGACAGCCGACTAGATAGCCAGCGAGCGGACTTGATAGCTAATAGATAGCAAATAAAGTGCTAGCTAGTTAGCCAGCTGGATAACTAACAGATAGCCAGCTAGATAGCTGCTGGAAATTCAAAATAATCTTGTATAACTTCACCGCGGACCAAATGTCAAATGCGCACTTTGCTAACGTTGGGCGATTTAAAACGTACACCCCGCTTTTATATAATAATACATCACACGCACGCTGGGAGCAATAAGAGCGTGCACGGCGGCGGAACGGCAAGCCCGAAGCGGAGAGAGAGAGAGAGAGAGAGAGAGAAAGAAAAATACATATTTTATCCCTGAGACAGGGGCACCATGTTTTTTTTTGTTTTTTTTTGCTGCTTTATGATAAGAGCGCCTGAACTCTGACACGCTCTGCTGGACCATGAGATGGTCCAACATGGTGGGGGTGGGGGGGCGTTGGATTATTATTATTATTTTCATTTGAAAATACTGTCCGCTTTTTACTGTAATAGCACTCTGAATTAACTCATTCACTGCCATTCACGAATTTATTCGGGAATTGAAAATATGAAGTTGAGCGCCATTCCCCAATTTGTTCAGGTTTTGTTTTTTTTTTTTTCATGCTTGGGTGCCGATAAAGCACTGGCCGTAGCCTCTGGCAATGTTTTTTTTTCCCTTCCACAAGAAGGCAGTATTACCCTTATGTCCATGTTAGTGCTTTGTTACAGCTTGAGCTGTTGTTAAAAAATTCTATCTATATATGTATGTATTGTATTTTGTACACCCGCCCTCATTTCACGTTCATATAACTCCAGAACAGTGGTTCTTAATCTTGATGGAGGCACCGAACCCCACCAGTTTCATATGCTCTTTCATCGAACCCTTCTTTCAATGACTGTGCCTACTAACTGCAGTCGAGACCTCAGTGGCGGAGGATCCACCGAATCCCTGAGATCGACTCACCGAACCCCCAAGGTTCGATCGAACCCAGGTTAAGAACCACTGCTCCAGACCCATATTATTTAGGAATTAACTATGTTTTTCTGATGAAAGAAGAGTCTCGGGTTTTTAACACTGTTTTGGATGTTTATGTCGTCTTAAAACTCAATGTTTTGTGGATCTTGAAATTCGACTGACAATGACAAAAACCCTGGCACTGGAGTGGACATTTTTTTTTGCACATCGTTTGGCAGTGAAATACATGACATTACATATCTTGTTTTATTAATTTATTTATTTATGTCATGTAAGTAATTTAATTTAAAATAAACTAATTTAATTTAGTTGGATTTAATTGTTCATTATTTATTTATCTAATGTAACGTAATTTAATTTCATGTAGTTAAATTCAATTGTTTATTATTTATTTATCTGATGTATTGTAATTTAAATTATTCAAATTAAATGTAATTGTTTATTGTGTATTCATCGATGAAAAGGTTTCTTCAGCCATCATCTGTACTTTTTTGAAGGTGTCGGACGTTTCATCCTTACAATGTTACAATTGAAATAAGTAGGAATTCCAAACCGATAAACATATTAAGGCAAAAATTAGTACATCCAAAAGACAGGCTGTAAGTAATGTAGTTCATTCAATACATTGTAAGGATGAAAATTGTAAAGAGCAGTACATTGAGGAGACTAAACAAATTCTCAAAAAAAAGACTTTATCAACATCGCAGGGATAATACAAGTGGGCCTCAATTGGCAGTACATTTGCACCTAAAAGCTAGCGACCACTCATTTGACGACAATGAGGTTAAAATCTTAGCGAAAGAACATAGATGGTTTGAAAGGGGGGTAAAAGAAGTGATTTTCATAAAACAACTAAATCCTTCATTAAACCGGTTGGTGGGGTGAGGTTCAATTTGGATCGTTCGATGCAACATAGGTTAGGCAGCATTAGTAATGCTGATGAGGTGATACCGGAGGGGGTGGGGCTTTCAGGCCAGTCGTTAGTCAGGAATGTAGGAACAATCGGTGGGGCCACAGGGAGTGGTCCTCTGCTCCCTCCAACCTGAGAGTAGGGACCTATCATAGCAGTGTCCGGTGCCGCCATGTCTGGACATTAGGGATATATATATAGGGCCGATACTACCAGTAAGAATTTAGTTCGCTGAAGAAGCATCTCAATGAGTGATGTGTCATTCGCGAACAAGCCCGTTCTTCTAACAACAAAAATGGCAGCCGACTGTTTTTGTCCTCTATTCCCCACCCCCAGTCATCGGTTAAAGCCCCGTGATTGGTCAAATGCCCACCCCTGTTTTTTTGGGACCTGGAAACGGATTATTCTCATTTTTAATGGTTTCCTATGGAAAATTGATGTTTGGAAGACACACTTTTCGGCTTACACACACTTTCGGGGAACCAATTAAATTCGTAAGCCGATGTATCACTGTATAGATCTTCCCTTGTTGTATCGGCATCTGTCCTCTTGAAGGCTCAGTTTTAGCAATTTGCATTGGCGGCGATGTGCGCTGGTGGCAGATGCCCTGTCGGCGTCGTGCCAACTATTTAGAGGAGGAGCCAAGTGGTGCCAAATGGCCAACAATTCCTGCCTCTCCCGTAAAAGGTCGTCCCTTATTTCACGGGCCCGTAAAACGTGCCGACCGATCGAAGCGGTACCTGTCAAGTGTTCATCAGCTACGTACGGCTCGATTCCTCCTGATGTTGACGGACCGACTGATCGAATGAAAAGTCGCAGTTCATCTTTGTTTATATCCGCCATTTTGCCGTCGTTTTGTACGAAGTTTGAAACGGTGTTGTCGTAGGGCCGGTTTTGCGAGTCTACTTCTTCAAAAACATTCCTAAATGGCTTCACGTACCCAGAATTACCAAATCTAACGAACAAAGCGACGCGGAAGGTGAGACTAGCGATGACAAAGTGCAGCGTGATAGCACATCTTAGCCGTTGTCGCTAGCAAACGGTATCGCTTGTGAGCTGCCGTGGCCGAGCCAATTCGGGTTTCCCCCTGATATTTTTCTGACATTTCAGCGTCTGGATGAGAGGGTCCGTCGGATGGCTCCAGCTGTCCCATCTGTAGCCTTCCCCTGGGGGGAACCGAGGGGGAAGCTTTCCGCTCGGATTTGCTGTCCACGCGCCAGCCGTGGTTTGGATGCCTTTGCGCTCGCGTCTCATTTGGCTTCTCTATGACTGAATGCTTGGACGACGGCAAAGTCGTTTGATCGTTTATTATTATTTTGGGGTACCCTTGATAGCCTGCTTAAGGTCCAGGTACATTTATGTTTCACCCTATATTAATAATAATAATAATAATAATAATAATAATAATAACAATAATAATACATTTTATTTTAAGCACCTTTCAAAGCTCTCAAGGACACTTTATAGTCACAGACAAGCCTAGGTACTATAATAAATAAAATACAATCACAAAATAGAATACAAGAAATAAAATACAATTATAAATAGAAACGAGAGAGAACTACGAAAATCCAATTTTAAATAGGTGGGTTTTGAGATGGGATTTGAAGGTGGGAAGAGAATCGATGTTATGAATGTTGGGAGGAAGTGAGTTCCAGAGTTTGGGGGCAGAGAACCTGAAAGCTCTGTCCCCCATCGTGTTGGGGGGGCACACAGAGGTGGAGGGAGGAGTAAGATCTGAGGGAACGAGGGAATAGACATTTGAAGAATAGGTATTGGGGGAGCAAGGTTATGGGTAGCTTTAAATGTGTAAAGAAGAATGTTAAAGTTGATTCTATTTTCGACCGGGAGCCAGTGGAGCTCTTGGAGGACGGGGGTGATGTGGTAAAAGGATGAGGTTATGGTGATGATCCGGGCTAAAGAATTCTGGACGAGTTGAAGTTTCTGTAGAAGTTTCTGAGGGACACCAAAGAGAAGTGAATTGCAATAGTCCACAGGTGTCAAAGTCAAGGCCCGCGTGCCAAATCCGGCCCGCCACATCATTTTTTTCGGCCCGCGAAAGCAAATCAAACTTGTTAAATTCCATGATGATTGCTAAAATCTGAGTCAAAATTTCATATTTTTGGATGTCAACCACAATAAAAGTCATTATTCTTGACTTCAGATTTGAAAACGAGTTATGCATTAATTTGCTGTGTGCTCTATATGTAATATTTGAAGGGATTTAAACATTCTAATGGCTTCTCCAAATTCATAACGGCCCTCGAGAGGAAACCATAACTACAATGTGGCCCGCGGCAAAAAATGACTTTGACACCCCAGCAATAGTCTATCCGGGAGGTGACAAGACTATGAACAGTGACGTGTGGTGAGGTTAATGGCTGGTGAGGCACTGACGTAATAACAGTCAGATTTACAAACATATGAACTCTACAGAGTAGCTTATTCACCATTTGATTGGCAACAGTTAACGTGTTTTGTCATGTCGGTATTCTTTATATAAACTGTAGCATAGAAAAAAAAAGAATAAAAAAAGGTTATTATCGTGTTACCTTTACTTATAAATGAAGTCCATGCGCCGCTCATTCTGAATAAAGGCATCTATACCTTCTCTGTAGAAGCCTTCCTTATCTTTCTTCAGTTTTAAAAGTCTCTCTATTTCTTTCAATTTAGATATGTAATCCTCCATTGTTTACTCTAGCTTGCTCTCACTAATTCTATTATTCTGCAGTCGAGGAGTACAAGAAGAATCTCTGTAATCACCAGTGCCCCCTGTCATGATCCAGGAGAACTGTGTGCCTCACCTACGCACACAGTTTTGATAAAAACAAAATAAACTAAACACTGTACCAGTGTTTATAATGTTAAGTGACTCTGCATTATATACACCAGCTAAACTATAGAAATTTATCTATATATGTATGTATTGTATTTTGTACACCCGCCCTCATTTCACGTTCATATAACTCCAGAACAGTGGTTCTTAATCTTGATGGAGGCACCGAACCCCACCAGTTTCATATGCTCTTTCATCGAACCCTTCTGTCAATGACTGTGCCTACTAACTGCAGTCGAGACCTCAGTGGCGGAGGATCCACCGAATCCCTGAGATTGACTCACCGAACCCCCAAGGTTCGATCGAACCCAGGTTAAGAACCACTGCTCCAGACCCATATTATTTAGGAATTAACTCTGTTTTTCTGATGAAAGAAGAGTCTCGGGTTTTTAACACTGTTTTGGATGTTTATGTCGTCTTAAAACTCAATGTTTTGTGGATCTTGAAATTCGACTGACAATGACAAAAACCCTGGCACTGGAGTGGACATTTTTTTTTTGCACATCGTTTGGCAGTGAAATACATGACATTACATATCTTGTTTTATTAATTTATTTATTTATGTCATGTAAGTAATTTAATTTAAAATAAACTAATTTAATTTAGTTGGATTTAATTGTTCATTATTTATTTATCTAATGTAACGTAATTTAATTTAATGTAGTTAAATTCAATTGTTTATTATTTATTTATCTGATGTATTGTAATTTAAATTATTCAAATTAAATGTAATTGTTTATTGTGTATTCATCGATGAAAAGGTTTCTTCAGCCATCATCTGTACTTTTTTGAAGGTGTCGGACGTTTCATCCTTACAATGTTACAATTGAAATAAGTAGGAATTCCAAACCGATAAACACGTTAAGGCAAAAATTAGTACATCCAAAAGATAGGCTGTAAGTAATGTAGTTCATTCAATACATTGTAAGGATGAAAATTGTAAAGAGCAGTACATTGGGGAGACTACACAAATTCTCAAAAAAAAGACTTTATCAACATCGCAGGGATAATACGAGTAGGCCTCAATCGGCAGTACATTTGCACCTAAAAGCTAGCAACCACTCATTTGACGACAATGAGGTTAAAATCTTAGCGAAAGAACATAGATGATTTGAAAGGGGGGTAAAAGAAGTGATTTTCATAAAACAACTAAATCCTTCATTAAACCGGTTGGTGGGGTGAGGTTCAATTTGGATCGTTCAATGCAACATAGGTTAGGCAGCATTAGTAATGCTGATGAGGTGATACCGGAGGGGGTGGGGCTTTCAGGCCAGTCGTTAGTCAGGAATGTAGGAACAATCGGTGGGGCCACAGGTAGTGGTCCTCTGCTCCCTCCAACCTGAGAGTAGGGACCTATCATAGCAGTGTCCGGCGCCGCCATGTCTGGACATTAGGGATATATATATAGGGCCGATACTACCAGTAAGAATTCAGTTCGCTGAAGAAGCATCTCAATGAGTGATGTGTCATTCGCGAACAAGCCCGTTCTTCTAACAACAAAAATGGCAGCCGACTGTTTTTGTCCTCTATTCCCCGCCCCCAGTCATCGGTTAAAGCCCCGTGATTGGTCAAGATGCCCACCCCTGTTTTTTTGGGACCTGGAAACGGATTATTCTCATTTTTAATGGTTTCCTATGGAAAATTGATGTTTGGAAGACACACTTTTCGCCTTACACACACTTTCGGGGAACCAATTAAATTCGTAAGCCGATGTATCACTGTATAGATCTTCCCGTGTTGTATCGGCATCTGTCCTCTTGAAGGCTCAGTTTTGGCAATTTGCATTGGCGGCGGTGTGCGCTGGTGGCAGATGCCCTGTCGGTGTCGTGCCAACTATTTAGAGGAGGAGCCAAGTGGTGCCAAATGGCCAACAATTCCTGCCTCTCCCGTAAAAGGTCGTCCCTTATTTCACGGGCCCGTAAAACCTGCCGACCGATCGAAGCGGTACCTGTCAAGTGTTCATCAGCTACGTACGGCTCGATTCCTCCTGATGTTGACCGACCGACTGATCGAATGAAAAGTCGCAGTTCATCTTTGTTTATATCCGCCATTTTGCCGTCGTTTTGTACGAAGTTTGAAACGGTGTTGTCGGAGAGCCGGTTTTGCGAGTCTACTTCTTCAAAAACATTCCTAAATGGCTTCACGTACCCAGAATTACCAAATCTAACGAACAAAGCGACGCGGAAGGTGAGACTAGCGATGACAAAGTGCAGTGTGATAGCACAGCTTAGCCGTTGTCGCTAGCAAACGGTATCGCTTCTGAGCTGCCGTGGCCGAGCCAATTCGGGTTTCCCCCTGATATTTTTCTGACATTTCAGCGTCTGGATGAGAGGGTCCGTCGGATGGCTCCAGCTGTCCCATCTGTAGCCTTCCCCTGGGGGGAACCGAGGGGGAAGCTTTCCGCTCGGATTTGCTGTCCACGCGCCAGCCGTGGTTTGGATGCCTTTGCGCTCGCGTCTCATTTGGCTTCTCTATGACTGAATGCTTGGACGACGGCAAAGTCGTTTGATCGTTTATTATTATTTTGGGGTATCCTTGATAGCCTGCTTAAGGTCCAAGTACATTTATGTTTCACCCTATATTAATATTAATAATAATAATACATTTTATTTTAAGCACCTTTCAAAGCTCTCAAGGACACTTTATAGTCACAGACAAGCCTAGGTACTATAATAAATAAAATACAATCACAAAATAGAATACAAGAAATAAAATACAATTATAAATAGAAACGAGAGAGAACTACGAAAATCCAATTTTAAATAGGTGGGTTTTGAGATGGGATTTGAAGGTGGGAAGAGAATCGATGTTATGAATGTTGGGAGGAAGTGAGTTCCAGAGTTTGGGGGCAGAGAACCTGAAAGCTCTGTTCCCCATCGTGTTGGGGGGGCACACAGAGGTGGAGGGAGGAAGAAGATCTGAGGGAACGAGGGAATAGACATTTGAAGAATAGGTATTGGGGGAGCAAGGTTATGGGTAGCTTTAAATGTGTAAAGAAGAATGTTAAAGTTGATTCTATTTTCGACCGGGAGCCAGTGGAGCTCTTGGAGGACGGGGGTGATGTGGTAAAAGGATGAGGTTATGGTGATGATCCGGGCTAAAGAATTCTGGACGAGTTGAAGTTTCTGTAGAAGTTTCTGAGGGACACCAAGGAGAAGTGAATTGCAATAGTCCACAGGTGTCAAAGTCAAGGCCCGCGGGCCAAATCCGGCCCGCCACATCATTTTTTTCGACCCGCGAAAGCAAATCAAACTTGTTAAATTCCATGATGATTGCTAAAATCTGAGTCAAAATTTCATATTTTTGGATGTCAACCACAATAAAAGTCATTATTCTTGACTTCAGATTTGAAAACGAGTTATGCATTAATTTGCTGTGTGCTCTATATGTAATATTTGAAGGGATTTAAACATTCTAATGGGTTCTCCAAATTCATAACGGCCCTCGAGAGGAAACCATAACTACAATGTGGCCCGCGACAAAAAATGACTTTGACACCCCAGCAATAGTCTATCCGGGAGGTGACAAGACTATGAACAGTGACGTGTGGTGAGGTTAATGGCTGGTGAGGCACTGACGTCATCACAGTCAGATTTACAAACATATGAACTCTACAGAGTAGCTTATTCACCATTTGATTGGCAACAGTTAACGTGTTTTGTTTAAAATGTCATGTCGGTATTCTTTATATAAACTGTAGCATTGTCACATCTCGTTGCCATCCGGGGCGCGCCCCGCCCCTCCTGTCACCTCCTCCGCCAATCTTGGGAGACGGCCCCTCCAATCGTCATTCACCTGGGTTCCCACAGCTGATTGTCATTCACTGATGGTGCCTTCTGACTATATCTGTCTCCCGCTCACTACCGTCTTCGTCGGAGTATTTTTGGTCATTGCCGTTCCCACTTCCGTGTTGCCAGGTCTGCTGTCATTCAGTTATCTTCCTCCACTCTTCCCTGTTTGTTATTATTTGATGCTGTTTCCAGTAAAGACTCTTGATCCATCCAAGCCTGTCACGCCGTGTATTTCGGGTCCTTCCCTATCACCAAGATTCCGTCGCTCGAGGTCTGCCTCCTAGCACTCGAGCGTTAGTCACACAATACTCCGACCACCCATGGACCCCGCCGGCGATGACAGGTATTTTACCGCCCTTGTGCAAAAGGCGGAGCGTTCGAGCCAGCTGGCCCAGGCGATTGAGGAAATGCGCTACGCCACTACCTCGCTGGCTCAACGCCTCAAGGAGATGGAAAAATGCATCGCCACCCTCTCTGTTCCTTCCCCCCCGCCCGTGGGCAGGCGCACGCCCCCGCTACCCTAACCCTCACGCTACGCAGGCGAAACCGAGCGCTGCGCTCAATTCCTAATGCAGTGTGCGCTCGTGTTTGAACAACATCCTGACGCCTACGTTAGCGATGAGGCTAAGGTAGCCTTCATCACCAGCCTGCTCGCGGGTGAAGCCGAATCATGGGTGCTGGCGGTACGAGAGTCCCGACCGGAGCTGTGCGCCTCGTATCCGGACTTCGTAGCCGAGATACGCCGGGTGTTTCACCATCCAGTGACGGAGGTCGAGGCGGAAGGGAGAATCCTCGACTGCGTCCAAGGGGCCCGTTCGGCCGCAGAATACTCCGTCGCTTTCCGGATCCAGGCCGCTGGCAGCGGCTACGGCGACCGAGCGTTGAGGGGGGTGTTTCGTCGCGGCTTGAATTCCGACCTAAAGGATGAGTTGGCTACCCGCGACGCCGGCACCACCTTCGACGACCTCGTCGGGATTGTCATCGGCTTGGATCATCGTCTTCGAGAGCGGCGAAAGGAGCTGAGCGACCGACGGCCCGAGGTACCCCGAAGCCGACCTCGGTCGACCACACCCGGCAGCGACCGCGCGCAGCCCCAGGAGGGACTCTTTGAACCGATGGTGATAGGGGGGGGAGACGACCGCGCCAACCCGAGGGCTCGTCGCACCCGAGGCCCCCAGCCGAGGACCCACGGCCAATGTAAGTCCCCGCCGAAACGGAATCCGTTGGGGGCTAAGTCCACTACACGAGTCACACGGTTGGAGCTGGAGAGTGAACTATTTGGCCCCTCCAGCTCCCAAAGAGTGCGGGCACTAGTGGACTCGGGGGCCGACGGGTGCATCATCGACCCCCACCTGGCCGACCTGCTGGGCTGCCGACTTTTAGATCTCCTTCCCCCTAAGGAGATCGTCGACCTGGATGGCCGATTATTAGCCCGGGTCATCCACCTCACGGCCCCACTTAAGCTCCGAGTGGCAGGCAACCATGTGGAGCACCACCAATTTCTTGTTATGCCCTCCCGGAACGCGCCATTGGTCTTGGGTCTCCCCTGGCTCAAGGCCCATGACCCATCCATTTCTTGGGAGGGCCCCACCATTCAGGGCTGGAGCCCCTACTGCTACGCTAACTGCCTGCGGTCGGCTACGGCAGGGCGTAACCCCTCCCGCGGTGGCCCGCCCGAGGCCATCTGCCTCAAAGGCGTGCCACATTGCTACCACGACCTGCGGGAGGTGTTCAGCAAGGACAACGCCCAATCCCTGCCGCCCCACCGACCGTATGACTGTGCTATTGACTTGCAGCCAGGGGCTCCATTACCGGACTCCAGACTTTACCACATTTCACAACCGGAACGGGAAGCCCTGAGCACTTACATAGACTCCTCTCTAGCGGCAGGACTCATTCGCCCGTCGCGTTCCCCGCTGGGCGCAGGGTTTTTCTTTATCGACAAGAAGGACGGATCCCTGCGCCCATGTGTTGACTACCGGGGCCTGAACGACATCACCATCCGCAACAAATACCCTCTCCCCCTCATGGATTCGGCCTTTGCGCCCCTTCAGTCCGCCACCATTTTTTCTAAATTAGACCTTCGCAGCGCCTACCATTTGGTCCGAATCCGTGAGGGGGATGAATGGAAAACAGCCTTCAAGACGCCTTTAGGGCACTTTGAATACCTGGTGATGCCGTTCGGGCTCACGAACGCGCCTGCCGTATTCCAGAATTTGATAAAAGATGTGCTCAGGGACTTCCTCAATGTTTTTGTTTTTGTTTACCTTGATGACATTCTTATTTTTTCTCGCTCTGCAGAAGAACACCGGCAACACGTCCGACGGGTCCTGGCGCGGCTCCTGCAAAACCGGCTCTATGTGAAGGCAGAGAAGTGTGACTTCCATGTCCGCTCTCTGTCGTTCCTGGGGTTTGTTGTGGAGCAGGGGCAGCTCAGGGCCGACCCCGCCAAAACCAAGGCGGTGGTGGAATGGCCGATCCCAAAGACGCGCAAGCAGCTTCAGCGGTTTTTGGGGTTTGCCAACTTCTACCGCCGCTTCATTCGCGGGTATAGTCAGAAGGCACTCCCCCTCACTAACCTCACGTCCACCAAGCTCCCTTTCAGGTGGACTCCCGATGCTGAGGGGGCTTTCAACCGCCTCCGTCGTGCCTTCACCAACCCCCCTGTTCTGCGTCATCCCGACCCGGAGCTCCCGTTCACGGTCGAGGTTGACGCATCCGAGTCCGGAGTAGGGGCCGTCCTTTCCCAGCGCTCTCCCACCGACCAGAAGCTACGCCCATGCGCCTTCTTCTCCCGCCGGCTCAGCCCCGCCGAAGCCAATTACGACGTCGGCAATCGGGAACTGCTGGCGGTCGTCCTGGCCCTGCAGGAATGGAGACACTGGCTTGAGGGAGCTAAACACCCCTTCACCGTCTACACGGATCACAAGAACCTGGCGGCCATCCGGTCGGCCAAGAGACTTAACTCACGGCAGGCCCGATGGTCACTCTTCCTCACCCGTTTTGACTTTTCTCTCACCTACTGCCCAGGGTCACAGAACACCAAGCCCGACGCCCTATCCCGTATCCATGAGCCGGCAGAAAGGGAGGAGACCACCGCCAACATCCTGCCGGCCCAGCGCATTCTGGGCGCCCTGAGGTGGGAGGTTGAGAGAAAAGTCCAACAAGTCCAGGGAACTACCACCATCCCCAGGGGCTGTCCCAAGGATTGCCTGTTCGTCCCCCCCCCCTCTACGCACTGAGGTGCTTATCTGGGGGCACACATCTAAGATAGCTTGCCACCCGGGGGTCAACAGGACGATCCAACTCATCGCCCAACGGTTCTGGTGGCCGGGGTTTAGGAGGGACATCACCCTCTTCGTGAAGGCCTGCCCGACCTGCGCCCGTGGAAAGGCCTCCCACCAGCCCCCGGCCGGACTCCTCCAGCCCCTACCGGTTCCGTCCAGACCCTGGTCCCACATCTCCGTCGACTTCGTGACAGGCCTTCCCCCCTCCCGTGGCAAGACGGTCGTCCTCACCGTAGTGGACCGATTCTCCAAGTCGGCCCACTTCGTTCCGTTAACCAGGTTGCCGTCCGCCACCGAGACGGTTCAACTCCTGGTTAACCATGTCGTCCGTCTCCACGGGATTCCGACGAACATCGTGTCGGACCGGGGACCGCAGTTCGTGTCCAAGGTATGGAAGCGTTTCTGTCGGTCCCTAGGGGCATCGGCGAGCCTGTCGTCTGGTTACCACCCCCAGACCAACGGACAGACGGAGAGGAAGAACCAGGACCTGGAGGCGGCCCTCCGGTGCGTGTGCCTCCACAACCCGGCGTCGTGGGCCCTGCACCTACCCTGGGTGGAGTACGCCCACAACTCCCTGGTCTCCGCAGCCACAGGTCGGTCCCCATTCATGTCCGCCTGTGGCTATCAGCCGCCC
This sequence comes from Hippocampus bargibanti, assembly GCF_051943395.1. Lineage (NCBI taxonomy): Eukaryota > Metazoa > Chordata > Actinopteri > Syngnathiformes > Syngnathidae > Hippocampus > Hippocampus bargibanti. The sequence goes on along the minus strand of NC_142746.1, from coordinate 2,237,993 downwards.
TTGTTTCCCACACAGGAAGGCCAGGTGGAGGTCCCGTCTATCGATCATCACCTCAGACGGGCCCACAGAGTCTGGAAGGAGACCAGGGACGCCCTGTCACGCACCGCATCCCGGAACCGGCGGGTGGCAGACCGCCATCGGCGGCAAGCACCCAGCTACCAGGTCGGGCAGGAGGTCTGGCTATCCACGAAGGACCTTCGGCTGGCAGGGTCCTCGGCCATGCTGGGCCCACGCTTCACGGGTCCCTTCCCCATTGAGGCCATCCTCAGCCCGGTCTCGGTGAGGCTCCGGCTACCACCCACCATGCGGATCCACCCCGTGTTTCATGTTTCCCTCCTCAAGCCAGTGGAGACCAGCCCCTTAGCCCCCACGCCCGCCCCCCCACCTCCCCCCCGGATATTGGACGACGGACCAGTCTACACCGTGCGGGAGATACTGGACTCCAGGCGCAGGGGCAGAGGAGTGCAGTATCTGGTCGACTGGGAGGGCTATGGAATTGAGGAACGTCAATGGGTCCCACGTTCATGGATCCTCGACCCATCCCTCACCCGGGCGTTCCATGCGGCTCACCCATCCAAGCCTGGTGGGCCGCCGAGAGGCGTCCCTTGAGGGGGGGGCACTGTCACATCTCGTTGCCATCCGGGGCGCGCCCCGCCCCTCCTGTCACCTCCTCCGCCAATCTTGGGAGACGGCCCCTCCAATCGTCATTCACCTGGGTTCCCACAGCTGATTGTCATTCACTGATGGTGCCTTCTGACTATATCTGTCTCCCGCTCACTACCGTCTCCGTCGGAGTATTTTTGGTCATTGCCGTTCCCACTTCCGTGTTGCCAGGTCTGCTGTCATTCAGTTATCTTCCTAGCATAGAAAAAAAAAGAATAAAAAAAGGTTATTATCGTGTTACCTTTACTTATAAATGAAGTCCATGCGCCGCTCATTCTGAATAAAGGCATCTATACCTTCTCTGTAGAAGCCTTCCTTATCTTTCTTCAGTTTTAAAAGTCTCTCTATTTCTTTCAATTTAGATATGTAATCCTCCATTGTTTACTCTAGCTTGCTCTCACTAATTCTATTATTCTGCAGTCGAGGAGTACAAGAAGAATCTCTGTAATCACCAGTGCCCCCTGTCATGATCCAGGAGAACTGTGTGCCTCACCTACGCACACAGTTTTGATAAAAACAAAATAAACTAAACACTGTACCAGTGTTTATAATGTTAAGTGACTCTGCATTATATACACCAGCTAAACTATAGAAATTTAGTTCATATACTAAAAGTGTTTGATCACTTTAATAGCGATATGCAGAGGGACAGCAATGCGGTCTCACTGCAGAGCAAGCCAGCACAGCTAGCATAGTTATTGCGCAATCCATGGTGAGGCTCAGCCGGCTGCTGCCTCACCGCTCGTCTCTACTTACTATTTGAACGGTAAATGTGAAAATTTGGCGATTTTGAAAAAAAATCTAAAAATGGTGAAGTTAAATGGAAAAGAACTTTAAAGTACAAATCACGCAATAAATATAACTGTTTAATTTATTTTTTCATTTGATATTTCCATGATGACAGGTGAGTCACGGCCTCACCTGCCTCCCCTGACTGCACGTCACTGACTATGAACGAGGATTAACGAATAACTTGCGTCATGAGGCCGTTACGTACAACAATTTGAAAATTTGGTTGAGACTTTAGGAAGCGTCATGGCACTTGACATGCTTGATTTGCTTTCATGGGCCGAATAAAATGATATGGCGTGCCAGATTTGGCCTCCAGGCCTTGATTTTGACACCTGTGATGTCAAGCATTAGCCAACTAGCTGAATAAAAATGAGAGCTAGCTAGGTAGCTTTATAGATGAGTGTGGAATTTCACAAGTTTGATTTGCTTTCACGGGCCTAATAAAATGATGTGGTGGGCAAGATTTGGCCCGCAGGCCTCGACGTGGACACCTGTGGTGGCGAGCATTAGCCAGATAGCTAAGTAAAAAGAGAGCTAGCTGGATAAATGAGCATGGAATTTCAAGAGTTTGATTTGCTTTCGCGGACCGACTGAAATGATGCGGCGGGCCAGATTTGGCCTTGACTTTGATACATGTGATGTCAAGCATTAGCGAGCTAGCTTGATAGCTGAGTGTGGAATTTCACAAGTTTGATTGGATTTCGCGGGCCGAATAAAATGATGCACAGATTGACATCTGTGATGTCAAGCATTAGCCAGCTAGCTGAGTAAAAACAGAGCTAGCTAGTTAGCTAGCGAGCTTGCTCAAGGTATGAGCATGGAATTTCACATGTTTGAATTGCTTTCGCGGGCCGAAGAAAATCATGTGGCGGGCCTTGACTTGGACACTTGTGATATACTGCATAACACCTGATAATGTGGTGTTCCTTATATTTGTAAAAGTTTTATATATTTCTATATTATATTTGTAAAACTTTTTTCCTTTATTGAAGGTGCGCTTTACACATGGAAAAACTACACCATTCATTGGGGATAGGTCTTATACTCTCCTGCGCCTTATACACTACACCGGAAAATGCATTACTTGCAAATAAGTTGGTCGAAAGGGACACCACAAATGCGTCAGGAAGCACAATGCCATGAGCAAAAGCCCCCCCCCCTCCCTTCCCCGCCCCCAAGCCGCCTCGAGTAGTTAACCTTCTTCTTTCACCATCTTGAGGAATGATCCCGTGTAGGTGCTTTCTCTGTGTTAATTTTATCTAGTTCCTCATCAATTGTGTTCTGTTTAGCTGGGTTGATAGTGGGGTTGGTTGTGGAGCCTGATTGATGGGATATTTTAACCTTGCAGTCTACACTCTGCCTTTGAACTATCAAAGTTGAAGCGCTCTCACTGTCGTCTACCTGTCTCTTTAATGTTTAAAGCACCTCCTCTCACTGCTGCGTTCTTGACCAATCACGTGGCTTTAACCGAAGACTGGGGGCGGTGAATAGAGGACAAAAAAAAGTTGGCAGCCATTTCTTTTTGGAGAACGACTTCACTCTCTCTCTATCTGTAAACCCCACACCCCCAGGGTTTTTGACTCGCGGGCCACAATGGGTTCTAAAACGTGACAGAGGGGCCGGGCCAGGAGCATTTGGAGGGACTGTTTGGGCCAGATATACTAAACCTAAAGCATTAAAGGACAACCGATGTCTCCGGACAAGTTGTGTCCATAATTTGTAAAATGGCTTCAAATGACTTCTACTGGGCGTATTTTAATAAGATTCCACCGCATATAGCTATATTTTACGTTTTAAGACTCACGCTGAATATTCAGGAAGTCTTGTTTTTGAGTTGGTGACGAGTCCGTACGTCACGTCACTAAAGGAATGCCCCTGACGGAAAAAAAGACACATTGTAGCAGTCCTTCCATCACGTCAATGTATTTTGCTGTACTTGTTTGGTCTGAAAACCTCATGTTGCACCCAAAAGCCGCCAGAAGAGGGCGTACAAGCTCCATGGAAGGAATTTATCAGCCTGTGGAAACGGGCTGATTCATTCCTCACAGGAGCTGGTCGCCATTTTTTCTGCCTCTTTTCTGGGACGCTACATTGCAGTCCAGATGCCTCAAAATGACACGGAATAAATTCTTTAATCGATTGCAAACATGTATGCTTTCCTCTTCAGAACTATTTGAATCATATTCATAACTGGATGTGTTACAAGAAAGCATATTCTCCGAATCTGAAGCCATTGTTTTGATTCTCCAGCAATGCAAGACGTCTTGGCGTGACGTCGCGAACTGGGGGCGGGACTTTCTGAAAATGCCCAATTCGCAGCTCAATTTTTTTGCAGATTTTGGACACTTTAAGTCATTTTTATTGGTGTTTTGCATTTGAATAAAAATATCATGCTGTGTGTTTTGGGTATTTTAGATGCTATAGAACGTTTTTCTGATGTCAGTTAAGAAACAAAAAAGTGACGTTGGTTGTCATTTAAATGTAGTGTGTGCAAAACTCAGAGCACAGTAAGAAAACTACAACCCAATTTAATAACTGTCTTTCAAATGTGAAAAATAGCACTTATCAGTTAATAAATGTATCTCAAGGAATATGCAAGATATGGCATTTACATACTATTTCGCAGATACTGGGAGGATGAAATGGAAATGGATTAAAATAACATACGCACTGTGATTGATGAAGATTGTGTCTGCTTTTAATAAGTTTCAATCAAAGGTGCAACGTTAAAGAAATCAACATTTATTGAAAAATGGCATCACTTTCAACATTCAAAACATATTATTACACAACAAAATACTCAAGCTCAATAATATCTACTTTTGTGTGAAACTCCGCAAAATCATGGATGCATTGTCATGACCGCGCGCTCTACAAACTCTACAATCACAGGCTGTATCCTACCTGCACCTGAAATTTGCATACTCGGCACGACAGCCAATCAGAAGTCTGCTTTGTGGTTCTGGACTTTCCAGAGCGTTATAAGGTCGTGCATTTGCATATCATTTTCCGAAGTAGATGCACAGAACCTCAGCCCCAGAAGAAAGATTCAAAAGAAGCTAACAAAATTTATGACGCTACAAAACGCAAACGTACATTATCCCGTGACTGTAAAGTGTACTTGACAGTTTTGAAAGGCGCTTAGTGGCTTGTAGCAGACAACAAAACGCAAACATTGCATTGTGCACCATGATGACGAATGAGGTTGTTTTTTTTAGATTAGTCTTCTTAGTGTGTTTCAAGTTGTGAAAAATAGGTTGGTGTCTGCTGGTGGTCTCTGATGTCCGCTAACTTATATCATGAGTTTCAGACACTGTTTTTACTATAATTTGGACAAGTTCAGCGGGCCAGATTAAAAAGCCTAATGGGCCGTAGTTTGCCCATGTCTGCCATAAAACATAATTTTCTACTAAATAAGCCTGATCAAAATATACCTTATTTTATGTATAATAAATGTGCTATTGTATTGTAATAAAGAAATAAACGGTACTGTATAATCAAGTCGTTTTATTTACCTTTGTGATGGTCGTTGATGGAGTTGCCTCTTGATGATATCCAAGTGAAGTTGCCGTGCTTTCTCGGCGATAATACCCTCACTCACAGTGTCCCCTGCGAGGTGCTTTTCATTAATCCAAATCAACAGACGTTTTTCAACCTCTTCTATTGCCTGAGACCGTTGCTTAGAAAACACAGAAAAACCCGTAGCCACACGTAGCAATGGTCAACTTAGCGTACTGGTACGAGGCCGCTAAGTCACACAAACGCACACCTCGTTGGTATTATTCGATGATCTCCTTCTTCTCCTCGACCGTCATTTTCTTTTGTGTCCTCTTCGACTTAACACTAGCCTGTGGTGGGGTCTTTTTCTGTCCCATAACAGCAAAAGTACTCCACTTGATAACAAACCACATCTGCACTCAAAGAAAACTAGTCCGCCAGCCATTGTGGTGCTGCGTGTGTTTCCCGATAACTAGTTTGTATGCCAGGATTATATTCTCGCGAATTTAATGTTCGTAAAACGAAAAGTTCATTAGCTGAAGTGTTCGTAAGCCAAGGTATTACTATACAGTCAAATATGGGTTTTCAAACATAATCCGTTCCAGAAACCTATTCTAAACCCGATTAGTTCCAAAACCGAGACAAATATTCCCATTAGAATCAATGTAAATATTTTTAATCTGTTCCAAGTCCAGAAAACACCTTTTTTAAAAGCACTTTTTTACTATTTTACATCATAAACTGTATGTCATTTGTGAAAATATTGTAAAAAGAAATTGTCATATCTTTTATTTTCACCAATTTTAACATCAACATTGACATTGGAACATAAAAACATCTCTGTCTGTCATGGGGTGCGTTGGCACTTATCCCAGCTATCTTTGGGCAGTAGGCCGGGGACATCCTGGACCAGTTGCTAGCCAATCACAGGGTACACAAACCATCCTTCAGGAACAATGCTAAAATCTTTTTTGTCCCGCAAATAATTAAATAATAACAATTTGGGTAGGCTCATTCTGTCAATTAGTGTCCTCATTTTCTAATTTGCGGTACCTAATTGAGCCTGTAGGTGGCAGCACTCGGCACACGCAGCTAACAGCGCTACTGCTCTATGTATTCATAGATAGCTATTAGCTATCTATTTGCTAGCTGTTAGCTATCTATTCGCTAGCTAATAGCTATCTATTCACTAGCTATTGGCTAGCTATTAACTACCTATCTACCTAGCTTGCTATCTATTTGATTTACTTCCGGGTTGAGTGAATGCTGGCGCGTGTGGGTGCCACTGCTCACCCACAGAAATAAAAAACGGATCCTGTGACTGTAAAGTGTCCTTGAGAGTTTTGAAAGGTGCATATAAATGAAATTTATTATTATTATTATTATTATTATTATTATTATTATTATTATTATTATTATTATTATTATTATTATTATTGATTTTATGACAGGAGGCTGTGGGCTGAATGAAAATTGACCAGGGCCCGCATTTGGCCCCCGTGCCACAATTTGGACATGCTGAAATACATGGTTCCGTTTGGTGGACCCAAAAAAATGGTAGAAGCCAAGTCTCACGTTAGACTTGACTTGTTGGAAGTTTCGTCCTTGGACTTCTTTCTTGCCCCCATCTTGGGCCTTCAATCATTATCCAAACGTATGGGGGGGCGGGGCTTCTTGACCCTCCCCCAAATGACAACTTTTGTTGTGAATCGGTGACGTAGGAAAAAAACAATTTAAGTGAAGACGGACGACGCTCATGGTATATAGCTCTGCAACTGGCGCCAGAATCCCGAGTTGGGTCGACTTGAAGGCCTGGCCCGCTTGACCTGGCAGAAGGCATCGTGGAATGGGAGCCCTTCCCTCCACATCAAGTAGGCCGTCACGATGGAGGACGAGCGGGACACGCCGGCATTGCAGTGAACTAGAACCACTCCGTCCTGAAGATTGAGATGTGATCACATGGCAAAGCCACCCCGCTTACAAGCCGGGCTACAGTTAGCTCTTCTGTTGCATATGGTACAAGTGCCCCCATACCTGTTCCCGGGCCTGATCGATAAAGGAGCCGCATTCGTTGACGTAGGAAGTGATATCGGTTTCCGGGACGTCCAGGATCTGGAGCGTCTTGTAGACCAGTCGATCGGGGAAAGGGTTAGCCACTCCGTAAGCCACGTTTAGCACATGCGACACCTGCGAGACATGAAAGCGATGAGGCACCTTGAGCTAATGAGCCTCCGTTGTCGGCTTTGACGTGAGGGAGGCGGGGCAGGTGTGCGATTGTGTGTGTATTACGAGGCAGATGGCGTCCATTCAGGCCTGTCTCACTTCAGTCGACTTTACCTCTGACGCCGTTGATTCTGAGTTGATGAGCCAAAAATCGGAATCAGAATCATCTATATTGCCAAGTATGTAGAACACACAAGGAATTTGTCTCCGGTAGCACATGCCGCACTAATATCATCATAAGAAGCGCCATGTTTGATTTCCCAAACCAGTAAAATGAAATTGACCAAATTTCCAATTTTTTAAATTAAGTAGCAGGTATTAATTTAGCAGACAATGTGCAAAAATGTGTCCACTTTAGTGCCAGGGTTTTTGTCATTATCACTCGAATTCCAGAACCCACAGAATATTGATTTTTATAATAATAATAATAATAATAATAATAATAATAATAATAATAATAATAATAATAATAATAATAATAATAATAATAATAATAATACATATCATTTCTAAGCGCCTTTAAAAACTCTCAAACTTTTTAGTCACAGGATAAGTTTTTCTGAAGGTGAGCAGCGGCAGCCACACGCGCCAGCGTTCACTCAACCCGGAAGTAACTCAAATAGATAGAAAGCTAGTTTTAGGACGACATCAAAATTCAATGCAGCGTTAGAAAGCTTAGACTCTCTTCGAGTTAATTCCTAAGTTATATGGTGCTGGCGTTATCTGAGCTTGAAATGAGGTTGGCTGTCCTAAATATGACGCAATACATATATATTGGTTTATATAGTGCTTGAACAACAGCTGAAGCTGTAACAAAGTGCTAACACGTAAAAAAAAGCAAATGCTGCCCCCTTGTGGAAGTGGAAAAACATGGACAGAGGTCTGACCAGCGCTTTATTTATTTATTTTTGGAATTGAAAAGCATGACATGGAGCGCCATTGCCAAATTTGTTCGGGTTTTGGTTTTTCTTGTGGGGAGTGCCAATAGAGCGCTGGTTAGACCTCTGGCAGTGTTTTTTCCTTCCACGAGGGGTCATCATTTTGCCTTTTGTCCACATTAGCGCATTGTTATGGCTTCATCTGTTGTTAAAGCGCTATATATATATATATATATATATATATATATATATATATATATATATATATATATATATATATATATATATATATATATATATTTTTATTTTATTTATTTTTTTTTACTTCAAAATTTTCCAGCAGCTCCTGTATTTTGTTTTTCTACTTCTTTCTTTCCTTTCCTCTTCCTTTCATAACTTTTCTGCTGTGAAGTGTAAATTTCTCCACTGTGAGACGAATAAAGGTACATCCAATCCAATCTAATATAAATCAATATACAGTCAAGTCTTGTTATATCGATATTCTCGGGAGTTAGAAAAAATGTCGATATAACCGTACTGTCGATATATCCGTCCTGCGCTGAACTGCATTAACAAAAGCCGCCAAAAGAGGGCATCCAAGCGCCATATAAGAAACGAAGCTGGCCATGAGCTCGCCATTTTGTGCCTTTTTTTTTGGGTGAGAGATGTTCCCCGAATGTTGCCTCAAAATGGCACATAAAATTCTTTAATCGATTGCAAACATGTATGCTTTCCTCTTCAAAACTATTTGAATCATATTCATAACTGGATGTGTAACAAGAAAGCATATTATCAGAATCTGAAGCCATTGTTTGGATTCACAAGCAATGCAAGACGTCTTGGCGTGAAGTCATTTTTATTGGTGTTTTGCATTTGAATAAAAAGTGACATCGGTTGTCCTTTAATACACAGTATGGAATGTTAATAATTTTCAAAATCATCGCGCTTCAGCAGACAAAACAAGAAACATTGTTGCAAAAAACGATTGCATTCATATACAGTACAGTGGGCATGTACATAACACAACAGGGAAACTGCAACGCTTACATCTTACTGTATTATGTATGCAATTTAAAAAAGTAATCAATCTTCTTCTGCTTCCCATTTTTACCTTTTAACACAAACACTTCAATCTCGTCTGCTACACACGAGCTAGCGTCTGAAAATAAAAATGGATCCGCGACACGGGAGCTGGTCACGTAACAAACTCACGTGGCCAAGTCGACCAATGGCGAGGCCGATGGCGCGACCGATGGCGTGTATCGATATAAACATAGCAAAATGGCCGGCGGGAGATGGAAAAGAGCACCGTAGTAACCGGATTATCGTAAAAAACACGAATCGTACTAAACGGAACTAATTATACATAAAAAGACTAGAAATGTGCACGGGAAATGAAAATAGTGTCGCAATAAGCAGTATTATCAATATAAACAATATCGATATTGTCACATCTCGTCGCCGTCCTGGGCTCGTCTCCGTCGACTTCCGCATCCGGGCCGCTGGCAGCGGCTACGGCGACCGAGCGTTGAGGGGGGTGTTTCGTCGCGGATTGAACACCGACCTCAAGGACGAGTTGGCTACCCGCGACGCGGGCACCACCTTCGACGACCTGGTCGCCATAATCATCGGCCTGGATCACCGCCTTCGGGAGCGACAGAGGGAGCAGCGCGGCCGACGGCCCAGACGGCCCCGAAGCCGGTCCAGATCTCTCACACCCGGCAGCGAGCGCGTGCGGCGCCTGGAGGAATCCCCCGAACCTATGATCATAGGGGGAGGGAACGACCGCACTATCCCCGGGGCTAGCCGCACCCAAGGCCCCCAGCCAAAGACCTCAGGTCCCCGCAAGTCCCCGTCGAAACGGCGACCACAGCGACCTCTGGAGGTCAAAGCCACGACCCCCGTTACCCGGTTGGAGCTGGACAGCAAATTAATCGGCCCGTCCAGCTCCCAAACCGTGCGGGCCCTTGTGGACTCGGGGGCCGACGGGTGCATCATTGACCCCCAGCTGGCGGACTTGTTGGGCTGCCAGCTGATTGATCTCCACCCCCCGAAGGAGATCGTCGACCTGGACGGCAGACTGTTAGCCCGAGTCACCCACCTTACTGCCCCGCTAAAACTCCGGGTAGCGGGGAACCACGTCGAGCACCGCCAATTTCTAGTTATGCCCTCCCGGAATGCGCCGTTGGTATTGGGTCTCCCCTGGCTCAATACCCACGACCCATCCATCTCCTGGGAGGGCCCCACCATTCAGGTTTGGAGCCCCTACTGCTATGCCAACTGCCTGCGGTCGGCTACGGCAGGGCGAGACCCCTCCCGCGTTGGCCCGCCCGAGGCCATCTGCCTCAAGGGCGTGCCACAATGCTACCATGACCTGCGGGAGGTGTTAGGCAAAGACAACGCCCAATCCCTGCCACCCCACCGACCGTATGACTGTGCCATCGACTTGCAGCCAGAGGCTCCATTACCGGACTCCAGACTTTTTCACATTTCACAACCTGAACGGGAAGCCCTGAGCACTTACATAGACTCCTCCCTTGCGGCGGGACTCATCCGGCCGTCACGGTCTCCGTTGGGCGCAGGGTTCTTCTTTATTGACAAGAAGGACGGAACCCTGCGTCCGTGTGTCGACTACTGGAGTCTGAACGACATCACCATCCGAAACAAATACCCCCTCCCCCTCATGGACTCAGCCTTCACGCCCCTTCAGTCCGCAACCATTTTTTCCAAATTAGACCTCCGCAGTGCGTACCACTTGGTCCGCATCCGGGAGGGGGATGAATGGAAAACTGCATTTAAAACACCGTTAGGTTATTTTGAATATCTGGTGATGCAGTTCGGACTCACGAACGCGCCCGCCGTCTTCCAGAACTTGATCAATGATGAGCTCAGGGACTTCCTCAATGTTTTTGTTTTCGTTTATCTGGATGATATTCTTATTTTTTCTCGTTCTGCAGAGGAGCACCGGCAACACGTCCGACGGGTCCTGGCGCGGCTCCTGCAAAACCGGCTCTACGTGAAGGCAGAGAAGTGCGAGTTCCACGTCCGCTCTCTGTTCTTCCTAGGGTTCGTCGTGGAGCAGGGGCAGCTCAGGGCCGACCCCACTAAGACGAAAGCGGTGGTGGAATGGCCGATCCCGAAGACGTGCAAACAGCTCCAGCGGTTTTTGGGGTTTGCCAACTTCTACCGCCGCTTCATTCGGGGGTATAGTCAGAAGGCACTCCCCCTCACTAACCTCACTTCCTCCAAGATTCCCTTCAGGTGGACGCCCGACGCTGAGGGGTCTTTCAACCGCCTCCGTCTTGCCTTCACTAACCCCCCTGTTCTGCGTCATCCCGACCCGGATCTCCCGTTCACGGTCGAGGTTGACGCATCCGAGTCCGGAGTAGGGGCCGTTCTGTCCCAGCGCTCTCCCATGGACCAGAAGCTACGCCCATGCGCCTTCTTCTCCCGCCGGCTCAGCCCCGCCGAGACCAACTATGACGTCGGCAACCGGGAACTGCTGGCGGTCGTCCTGGCCCTTCAGGAATGGAGACAGTGGCTTGATGGAGCGAAACACCCCTTCACCGTCTACACGGACCATAAAAACCTGGCGGCCATCCGGTCGGCCAAGAGACTAAACTCTAGACAGGCCCGATAGTCACTCTTCCTCACCCGGTTTAACTTTTCTCTCACCTACTGCCCAGGGTCACAGAACTCCAAGCCCGTGCCCTATCCCGCATCCATGAGCCGGCAGAAAGGGAGGAGACCACCACCAACATCCTGCCGGCCCAACGCATCCTGGGTGCCCTGAGGTGGGAGGTTGAGAGAAAAGTACAGCAAGCCCAGGGGACGACCCCCATCCCCAGGGGCTGTCCTAAGGATCGCCTGTTCGCCCCCCCCCCCCTCTTCGCACGGAGGTGCTCGTCTGGGGGCACACCTCCAAGATAGCTTGTCACCCGGGGGTCAACAGGACGATCCAACTCATCGCCCAACGGTTCTGGTGGCCGGGGTTCCGGAGGGACATCACCCTCTTCGTGAAGGCCTGCCCGACCTGTGCCTGTGGGAAAGCCTCCCATCAGCCCCCGGCAGGATTCCTCCGGCCGCTACCGGTACCGTCCAGACCCTGGTTCCACATCTCCGTCGACTTCGTGACAGGCCTCCCCCCCTCCCGTGGCAAGACGGTCGTCCTCACCGTTGTGGACCGATTCTCCAAGTCGGCCCACTTCGTCCCGTTAACCAGGTTGCCGTCCGCCATCGAGACGGCTCAACTCCTGGTTAACCACGTCGTCCGTCTCCACGGGATTCCGACGGACATCGTGTCGGACCGGGAACCGCAGTTCGTGTCCAAGGTATGGAAACGTTTCTGTCGGTCCCCAGGGGCGTCGGCGAGCCTGTCGTCTGGATACCATCCCCAGACCAACGGACAGACGGAGAGGAAGAACCAGGACCTGGAGGCGGCCCTCCGATGCGTGTGCCTCCACAACCCGGCGTCGTGGGCCCTGCACCTACCCTGGGTGGAGTACGCCCACAACTCCCTGGTCTCCGCAGCCACAGGTCGGTCCCCATTTATGTCCGCCTGTGGCTATCAGCCGCCCTTGTTTCCCACACAGGAGGGCCAGGTGGAGGTCCCGTCTATTGAACATCACCTCAGACGGGCCCACCGAGTCTGGAAGGAGACCAGGGACGCCCTGACACGCACCGCATCCCGGAACCAGCGGGTGGCGGACCGTCACCGGAGACAGGCACCCAACTACCAGGTCGGGCAGGAGGTGTGGCTGTCGACGAGGGACCTTCGGCTGGCAGGGTCTTCAGCCAAGCTGGGCCCACGCTTCACGGGTCCCTTCCCCATCGAGGCCATCCTCAGCCTGGTCTCTGTGAGGCTCCGGCTGCCACCCACCATGAAGATCCACCCCGTTTTCCACGTTTCCCTCCTCAAGCCAGTGGAAACCAGCTCCTTAGCCCCCACGCCCACGCCCCCACCTCCCCCCGGATGTTGGCCGACGGACCGGTCTACACCGTGCGGGAGATACTGGACTCCAGGCGCATGGGCAGAGGAGTGCAGTACCTGGTCGACTGGGAGGGCTATGGACCGGAGGAACGACAGTGGGTCCCACGTGCCTGGATCCTCGACCCATCTCTCATCCGGGCGTTCCATGCGGCTCACCCTTCCAAACCTGGTGGGGGGGGGGGCACTGTCACATCTCGTCGCCGTCCTGAGTGCGCCCCGCCCCTCCTGTCATCTCCTCCGCTGCTCCCTGGAGACGGCCCCTCCCATCATCATGCACCTGGGTCCCCACAGCTGATTGTCATTCCCTTGATTGTGCCTTCTGACTATATCTACCGATCGCGCAATACAGTCTCCGTTGGAGTATTCTGAAAGCTACCCTGCTACTTCCGTGCCGTCAGATCAGCTGTCACCGATCTCCCTCACTCACCTCATCCTGCTGTCATTTTTTAATGCGTGCCTCAGTAAAGACTTTTGTATACGAGTATCTGTCTCACCGTGTATTTTGGATCCACACTCCCCGCTTTCCTTTCGTTACTCGAGCCCAGCCCTCGAGCCTCAAGTAACGTGACAGATATAACGAGACTTTACTGTATATGTATGTATTTTGGACAGCTGCCCCCATTTCAAACTCAGATAACTCCAGACCCATATCATTTAGGAATTAACTGTTTTTCCCTGATAATAGTGTCGTAATAAGCAGTATTATCAATATAAACGATATCGATATAACGAGACTTTACTGTATATGTATGTATTTTGGACAGCTGCCCCCATTTCAAACTCAGATAACTCCAGACCCATATCATTTAGGAATTAACTGTTTTTCCCTGATAATAGTGTCGTAATAAGCAGTATTATCAATATAAACGATATCGATATAACGAGACTTTACTGTATATGTATGTATTTTGGACAGCTGCCCCCATTTCAAACTCAGATAACTACAGACCCATATCATTTAGGAATTAACTGTTTTTCCCTGATAATAATGTCGTAATAAGCAGTATTATCAATATAAACGATATCAATATAACGAGACTTTACTGTATATGTATGTATTTTGGACAGCTGCCCCCATTTCAAACTCAGATAACTCCAGACCCATATCATTTAGGAATTAACTGTTTTTCCCTGATGACAGAAGAAAGTCGAAGGTTTCTTACACTGAATTGAATGTCTATGTAGTCCAAAAACTCAGTATTTTGTTGGTCTTGCAATTTGAGTGAAAATGACAAAAACCCTGGCACTGGAGTGGACACATTTTTGCATATCGTCTGCTGTCGATGAGTTAATGAGTTGATTGGGGAAAATCGGATTTGTTTTTGTTGTTATTATGAGCTTACGCTGCAGAAAAAAACATTGATTTCCCAACTTTTAAAAAAAAGTGCTTGTTGAATGGTAGAAACACTTCAATGCTTCATGCGCGCAACTGCCAGCTCCTTAAATTCTCCATCAAATTGAGTAAAAACACCAAAAAATGCTGACGTCTGCTTTTCTTTTTGTTTGCGCACCCCATTAATAACGCTAAGTGACTGTTATAATTTCGTCCCAGCACGCACCCGTAACACGCCGCCAAGTCATTATCGCCATCGATCACATGCTAACCTGCTAACATGCTAACGTGCCTGCAATCCGCCGCACTGGCTTTTCTTTCCAAGCAGATGTGGCGGCATTCGTGGGTCGAGAACAACGAGCGTGCTCATCCGCCTACCTCGCCCCCCCCCCACACCCTCCCTCCCCCGCACCTCCTTAATGAGCCACAAAAGTGCCATTCAGGTTGGGCGGCTGCTCGCCATTTGCTGAACGTAACACTCGCTCGCGGTGCTCTGTGAGTACACCGCAGTCATCATTTAACTCAACCCGTACTCTTGTTTTTATTGCCTCGTTCAAATAGAGTGAAGTGAGAGTGCTTTTTATAAGGGCGGCGGGCAATCAGCACCCTGTAGATATACAGTACAATGCTGGATGGGGCATTTGGTAGCTGGGGACTTATCGGAATTAATCCACTTCCTAATACCGAAGCTATCATGTTGTGTTATAAAAGCCATCAATACATTGAAAGAAAAGGGGGGATATAAAAGCATGCCACTGGGCCACGTGCATCATCCTGCAGTAGTTGAGAGGAAGCCATAGGTGTCCAAGTCAAGGCCCAGGGGCCAAAACTGGGCCGCCACATCATTTTTTTTCGGCCCGCGAAAGCAAATATAACGTGAAATTCTATGCTCATCTATTGAGCTTGCTCGCTAGCTATATAGTTCTCTTTTTACTCAGCTATCTGGCTAATGCTTGCTTTCAATTCAGCTAGGTGGCTAATGCCAGACATCACAGGTGTCCAAATCAAGGCCCGGGAGCCAAATCTCATTTTCTAATTTGTGGTTCCTAATTGAGCCTGTAGGTGGCAGCACACAAGGCCCGGGAGCCAAATCCGTCCCGCCACATCATTTTATTGGGCCCGTGAAAGCAAATCTTATGAAATTCCATGCTCATCCATCAAGCTAGCTAGCTCTCTTCTTATTCAGCGAGCTTGCCAATGCTTGACATCACAGGTGTCAAAGTCATGGCCCAGGGGCCAAAACTGGGCCGCCACATCATTTTTTTTCGGCCCGCGAAAGCAAATCTAACGTTAAATTCCATGCTCATCTATCGAGCTAACTCACTAGCTAGCTAGCTCTCTTTTTATTCAGCTGTTTGGCTAAAGCTTGACATCACAGGTATCCAAGTCAAGGCCTGGGGACCAAATCCGGCCTGACACATACAGTGAGACCTCAACTTACAAACACCTTATCTTACAAACTTTTCATCTTACAAACGTCAAATTTATGAAAATGAAACCTTATAATAAGCACTATTTTCATAATACACACCCACCACGGCTGGCGGAGTGATCTTCGGCGGAAGCACACGACCGAACAGCACCAGAGGTTAAGTTACCAACAGTCCTTATGGAAGGTGACTCTCCTTCCATAAGCCATCAACGACCATCAAAAAGGTCAATAAAACTTTATTTTACAGCACAGTTTATTTCTTTAATTACAGTCGTCATGTAATGTGCCTCTCTTTGTGACTTTATGATACAATGCAGCGTATTTCTTTCATTACAATACAATAGCATTTATTATACATAGAATAAGGTATGTTGTGTGTAGTTTTAAGGCTTATTTAGTTGAAAAGTATATTTTATGGAAACCCGGGTACTGATTATTCCCATTTTAATGGTTTCCTATGGGATTTTTTTTTTGAGATACACACTTTTCACCTTACACACTCTGTCTGGGAACCAATTAAGTTCGGAAATTGAGGTCTCACTGTAATTTTATTCGGCCTGTGTCAGCAAATCTTGTGAAATTCCATGCTTATCCATCGAGCGAGCTAGCTATCTTCTTATTCAGCTAGTTGGCTAATGATTTACATCACATATGCTAAAGTCAAGGCACGGGGGCCAAATCTGGCCCGCCACATCATTTTATTCGACCTGCGAAAGCAAATTAAACTTGTGAAATTCCACGCTATCTATTGAGGTCGCTCGCTAGCTAGCCATCTCTCTTTTTATTCAGCTAGCTGGCTAATGCTTGGCATCACAGGTGTCAAAGTCAAGGCCCGGGGGCCAAATCTGGCCCGCCTCAACATTTTATTCTAGCTAGGCTAATGCTTAACATCTACGACGTAGAGCAGGGTTGTCAATCTCATTTCACATTGTGGGCCACGTATGGCCTTGGTAGATGTCAAGTGGGCCGGACCATAAAAATTATACCATACGTGCTATAAATAACCAAAATGTCACGTCTTGCATTAGTTTTGGTGTAAAGAAGCACAAGAATGTTCGGAAACGATGATATTTAACGAGAATTCCTTTTACACAACCGATCCCAACGATTCTACAACGGCACAACACTTTCACAATAAATTAGGATCTAAACATATAATAATGCACTTTAAGATGAAATGATATTTATAAAGAAATGAATTTTCAAACGTTTGTTTTTGTTCCTGATATTTGTAACCCTGACCCTTATTGGACAATCATTGAATCGCACCTCATTAAAAATATGTATTGCATGTCATTTGTGCATTTTTGTCACTTTTAAAACTGCGCGGGCCTGATTAAACCTCCTTGGGGGCTGGTTCCGGCCCGCGGGACATATGTTTGACACCCCTGACGTAGAGCATTCTTTGGGCCTTTTTGATCCATTTTAAGACTTTGCTTTCACTAAGGATGACTCGTGAGAGTGGGCGACTTGGTCTTTGTATTTTTTTCCCCCCAAATGTATTTTTATCCCCTCAAGTCATCCTGCACAAACATTTTCGCTGCTCTATTTTCTGTAGCCATTCATCCGTCTCCATAGCGAGCGCCTTACGGAGATCTTTTCCTCCCCCTACTGGACGGGAGCGACCCTGCACGAGTCTGCCGCATTTAATTTCATGCTCCCCGCGGTCATGTGATCACCACACGGCAAGGACACGCCGGCGCAATTGATTCTTTTCTCCACTGACCTGATATCGCCGCAACGTGTCCACGTCGTGGGCCGCATCTTGAGAAGCTGAAAGTGCAAGAAAACAGGATGTGAGGAAAGAGAGTTTGAAGTTAGAACGAGAAAGAAAATAAAATCGCTTGAACGGCGAAGAGTAAAGAAGAAGAAAATGGGCACCCTCGGGCCGACACAAAATCCCAGCTGACGAGCTGGAAGGAAAAAGAAGCGCCACTTCAATGCCGCTTTTATGGAGCCGAACAGATGCAATATTCATATTGATCGCCGCTGAAGAGTTGGCTAGTCTTCCGGGTGAAGGGTGAACGGCCACGTCGGGGAATCGGGTGTCAAGCTCAAGGACATTTTGACGGCATGCGCTCTTAGGCAAGATGCAACTGTGTTAGCGCCCCGTCGCGTCCAAGAAAGGCATCCCATAACGCATTCACCGCCATTCCTGAATTTATGCGGGAATTGTAAATATGACCTCGAGCATCATTCCCGGAATTCGTTCGGGTTTTGGTTTTTCATGTTTGGATTGGATTGGATATGCCTTTATTAGTCTCACAGTGGAGAAATTTACATTTCACAGCAGCAAAGTGATGAAGGGAATGAGAGTAGAAAAACAAAAAAACTTGGGTGCTGATAAAGTGCTATCAGACCTCCGGCAATGTTTTTCCCTTCCACAAGGGGGCAGCATTTGCTCCCCCCCACACACATTGGCGCTTTGTTTAGTTGTTGTTAAAGCGCTATACAGTGAGACCTCAACTTACAAACACCTCAACTTACAAACTTTTTGTCTTACAAACGTCAAATTTCTGAAAATTAAACCTTATAATAAGCACTATTTTCATAATACACACCCACCACGGCTGGCGGAGTGATCTTCGGCGGAAGCACACGACCGAACAGCACCAGAGGTTAAGTTACCAACAGTACTTATGGAAGGTGATTCTCCTTCCATAAGCCATCAACGACCATCAAAAAGGTAAATAAAACTTTATTTTACAGCAGTTTATTTCTTTAATTACAGTCCTCATGTAATGTGCCTCTCTTTCCAAACAGCAATTCCCTTTGACCTTCGACCTCCAACGCCATTCCATCAAGCCATAAATTACCATCACAAATGTAAATAAAGTGACTTTATGATACAATGTAGTGTATTTCTTTCATTACAATACAATAGCACATTTATTATACATAGAATAAGGTATGTTGTGTGTAGTTTTAAGGCTTATTTAGTTGAAAAGTATATTTTATGGAAACCCGGGAACGGATTATTCCCATTTTAATGGTGTCCTATGGGAATTTTTTTTTGAGATACACACTTTCACTTTTACACGCCACAGCAAATCAGTGTCCTCCATCTTTAGAGGTTTGATCCGCATGTTTGTTTTGGCCCGGCTTTTACGTCGGATGCCCTTCCTGACACAACCCTCTGTATTTATCCGGGCTTGGGACCGGCACAAGAAGACATATGTCCCTTTGTGGCTACAGAACAAGCAATGTGTATGTATTGTATTGTATTTTGTACATCCACCCACATTTCAAGCTCAGTTAACTCCAGACCCATATAACTTAGGAATTAACTCTCTCTTAGAGAGTATAAGGTTTCTAACGCTGCATTGAATGTTTATTTCGTCCTATAACTCAATATTCTGTGGGTCCTGGAATTGGAGTGAAAATGACAAAAACCCTGGCACTGGAGTGGACACATTTTTACACATCATCTGGCACTTAATGAGATAAGAGACAAGTTCATACAATAATAATAATAATAATAATAATAATAAATAATAATAATAATAATAATAATAATATTACAATTCATTTATAAACACCTTTCCTTGCTGGGTCAGAGAGGACAGTAATTTCATCTGTGCTGTATGTCATGCATATTAACATATTTGACAATAAAGCTGACTTTGACTTTGAAAACTCTCAAGGTCACTACAGTCACAGGATAAGTTTTTCTGTGGGTGAGCAGCAGCAGCCACATGTGCCAGTGTTCACTCAACCCGGAGTAACTCAAATAGACAAAAAGCTAGCTAGGTAGCTAGCTAATAGATAGCTAATAATAATAATAATAATAATAATAATAATAATAATAATAATAAAGTGACCTTTCAAACTCTCAAGGTCACTTTACAGTCACAGGATAAGTAATAGATAGCTAATAGATAGCTAGCTATACAGCTAATAGCATTTTTTACACATCATCTGGCACTGAATGAAATAAGAGACAAGTTTATATAATAATAATAATAATAATAATAATAATAATAATAATAATAATAATAATAATAATAATAATAATAATAATTGGATTGGATTTGCCTTTATTATTCTCACAGTGGAGAAATTTACATTTCACAGCAGCAAAGTGATGAAAGGAATGAAAGTAGAAAAACAAAATACATGAGCTGCTGGAAATAATAATGCCTTTCATTTATAAACGGCTTCCAAAACTCTCAAGGTCACTTTACAGTCACAGGATAAGTTTTCTTTTGTGAGTGAGCAGCGGCAGCAACATGCGCCACCGTTCACTCAACCCAGAAGTAACTCAAATAGATAGAAAGCTATCTAGCTAGCCAATAGATAGCTAATATGTAGCTAGCTAGATAGCTAGCTAGATATCCAGCTATATAGCAAATAGATAGCAAACAGATAGCAAATAGCTAGGTAGTTAGATAGCTAGCTAGAGGGCTGGATATCCATTTCTGTGAACCCGTGACTAAAAAAAAATTGGAATTGGAATCATCTTTCCCCAATTGAAATGAAACCATTGGATGCAGTCTTGAGTAAGGCGACGTTATATGATTCGGTTCAATCAACATGTAATTCTCTTTGTTTGATGTTTACTTAGACCAGGCGTCGGCAACCCGCGGCTCCGGAGCCGCATGTGGCTCTTTCACCCCCCTGCTGCGGCTCCCTGCGGCTTTAGAAAATAAATCATGAGTATTTAATTTAATGTATTTTATTTAAGTTCGTTCATTTTTAAAATGTAATTCTAAATTTGAAGATTATGGTGATTATAAATAATACAAAATAAAACGTATTAATTTTTTTTGTTGCTCATAATATACGTCACAACCATCGACAGTGGACGTATATCCCGTCACAACCGCCAAATTGTGCACGATTTCTTGAATTTTTCGACCCCCAGGTAGGCCAACTATGGATAAATCTAAGAAAAGTGTCTGAAGAAAACAGAACGTTTAATGATACGTGGGCCGATTCGTTCGCCTTCACTGCTGACGAGACGGGTTTATCGGTATGCTTAATATGTAATGAGAAGTTAGCGTCTTTTTTTCGGAGTTTAAAATGTTTTTGTTGCGTGTAGAAATGTAATTTCGCTTCTCTGTAACAGTTCATTGATTCATAAATGCAACACACTATAGTTTGTTTATGCATATACGTATCAAGGTAAAAAACGATGATGTTTTCATGATGCAGTGTTGTCTTCATTTTAAATGTCAAAAGGATTTTGTGGCTCCCAGTGTTTTCTTTTCTGTGGGAAATGGGTCCAAATGGTTCTTTGAGTCGTAAAGGTTGCCGACCCCTGACTTAGACAGTCAACTTCAGGTGGCAATAAATATCTTTATTATAAAAAATGGACTCTTATACTATAAATATGGGTTGATGCGTGTATTTTCAAACATTTTCCATACATAAGGCGCACCGGACATAAGGTGCAACTTCAATGAATGAAAAAAGTTTTCCAATTATAATATAAAAATATATATCAACGTTTTCCAAATATATGATGGAGTGGAAGTATAAAATATCGAGTATGGATTTGGTGTGTATGGATAAAATGATCAATGCTATGAAGAGACCCAGGCCCCGCTGAGATCCACGCCGACGCGCAAAAAAAACAACAACTTAAACTCTGCTTTTGTAAAAAAAAGAGTGGAAGATGGATGTGGGCTACTATTTCATGATTACCCAGCAATAAGAAAGGTCGAACCACTCCGACTTGAAGATCCAGACTATCATCCTCCACAAATCCGCATCCGTTTGCATCCTCCAGCTCCTCCACGTGTGTGCCGCCAACGGTGGTCCTCTCCAACAGCTTCCTGCCAGTCACCGTGGTAACACGGGTGCACTGTTTCCTCAAGCGGCTTTTGGAGAACCCCTGGATCTCCCCGGACAGTGAATGCATCGCAAACAAAGCTGTAATAGAGATAACATGGAGATATTCAGCAATTTTGGCAACATTTTTGTGAAGTTTGATTAATTGCGTTTATAAACAAATTGTAAGGTAAGTAACCTATATTACATTGTAATTTCGGAACCGTTGTGCAATTTGCTTCAATTTCAAGTATTTACAACTTATGCGACAAATAACACTTAATGATTCAAATCAGTCACCCTTTCCCTACATGAAATTAAAATGTGGTTAATTATCGATGTGATAAACACAAGATTAACAGCCCAAAACGTAGCTTTGTAGGGAGTTAAAAACGATTCGTGTACTCGCCTCGTTTAAAATATGCAAAAGTAGTCTTGAAACAAGCAACGTGAAAGTTTTATAATCACGATCGCAAGCCTTTTCGTGACACTTTAGCAGATAACGTTATCGCATTTATTAGGAGAAAATGAACCTTCGCCATTTGTAAACAATGTCCAACATCTCTACTGTACGGGCAGAGAAGCGGAAGGACGTCATTGGTTGCGTTCATCGTCTTATACAAAGGTAGGCAAAGTGAAAATCGCCTTGAGGGAGAATTTTATCTCACCTACAAGAAAGTAAATATGTAGTTATTTCTTTCAGATATGGTTAAGACCCCAGATCACATTTTTAATTTTGGGGGAAAATCTGCAGAATTGTTTTTTATTCACTAAATGCAACCTCTGAATTTTCTGTTTTTGCTTGTTCAAAATCCTTTGAGTTCCTCCTCAGTTGTTTTTTTTTTCTAACGGCACTTAGTTGACATATATATATATATATATATATATATATATATATATATATATATATATATATATATATATATATATATATATATATATATATATATATATATATATATATATATATATATATATATATATATATATATATATATATATATATATATATATATATATATATATATATATATATATATATATATATATATATATATATATATATATATATATATATACCATATAGGTGCCAATATGGTTTTTCTCCGGGTACTCCATTTTCCTCCCACATTCTCAAAACCATACACTGACGGTTGTTTGGACGTTCCAAATTGTTAATTGTAATTGAGCGCGGAAACGCGTGCTTGTCTATGTGTGCCCTGCCATTACTGCGATTGCCTGGCAACTAATTGCAAATCGTGACGCGACTCGAGGTTCACTGACCGTGAACGCCTCACGATGTGGAAACGGGGACGCCTCCTTTCATCCTAGTGACCGAGAAAAAAACAGGGCGAGCGGCTGGAGCGAAGGTGGGTGGAGTACAGGAAGCTGCCGCTCTCCTAGGCTATCTGATCATGGCTAGAATCTAATTCCCACGCAAACGCCACAAACATCGAAGCCGAGACGGTGAACATTTGTGATTTTTATACCCGTGCTTTTTCCCCCCACTTTCTGACTGATTTGTGGTGATCGAGGCGCTCCAAGATGTCTCGGGGAGTGATCCAACCCAGCCAGCAGAAGCTAGCCGAAAAGCTCACCATCCTCAACGACAGAGGCATCGGGATGCTGACCCGTGTTTACAATATCAAAAAGGTGCGCGCACTCACACATCAAATGCGCACACGAAGCACATGAACAAGCTTGAATGGGCGTTTTGAACATTTGCACCCGAAAGCCGGTGCCGCTATCAACGAACCTTAGTGCAATGAATGCGAGATTAGCTTGCGTTATGTGCAAATAATCGACATATTGGGCTACCTTTCGACTTTCTTTATACAATAAGGGCCGTGGATTCCCTCACAACGAAGGGAACGAGCGAGATAGTTAGCCTTAATTTGCCCAGATTGTGGCTGACGGTGGGCACGGTTGCGGCTAGCATCGTTAGTTTGCGGTCATGTTGGCCCCCTACGCCCGAGAGCGAATTAACGACTAATTCGAGGCGTTCATTATGAAGTAACAATTTAATTGACGTGTTATCAGTCGTTAATAAAATAACTACGACGATGGAGATGAAATATTTCCACTCTGACTCCAAACTCTAAGCGCCGGGGCCTAGTGTCGAGCTAAAGTCGCTTAATGTTGAGTTAATGGCGGAGGGTGGCTAGGCTAAGGCTAGGCTAGTCGGACGAGCCGGGCTCCGCCTAACTCGCGAAGCCACAAGAGGGGAGCTCAAGCACGGCCGCAGTCGAATGGGCTCGCCGCTATCAAACACCCGCAAAACAGCGTCAGGAACGCTCAAGCTTTTTATTGAATTATTTATTTAAATACGTTATCATAATGTATGCTATTCACGCACACAGATAAATAAATATATAATGTGTTTGGGGGGGGGCGGGGGGGTTCACAGATAATTCATGTTTTCCGATCTTCAAAAATATCGTTGTGAAAAAGAAAAAGTGAATCACGATTTCCCAGTTCTATTCTTGCATTTACTTTTCCATTTTTTACACAGTAAGGGAATATTTTTTTTATTTTATGGTATTGTGAAATATTCGTATGATTTCTATCCAATCTTGAAAGTAAAAGAAATGATGGGTGGGTGTGATCAGTTGTCATAGTTGTATTTGCCCTAAAGTACTGCGTTTGTTAAAAAATGCAATTATGGTCGTCTTCTTAATGACTTGTTCGTGAACGTCTGCGATAAGTTTCAAAGGCTTCTTTGTGAAGGCGAGAGAAACATGTTTTTTTCTGGCAAGTCTGTGATGGGTTATAATGTTTGTGAAAGCAAAGGGTGAGATGAATTGTCGAAAAGAAAAGCCTTCATTCTGCTTGCTCACACTGGCCCCGTCTTTTCAGACTATTCACGCAGAGCAGTCCAAGGAATGGTCGGATTAATGAGAACCGAGGATCCCACTGACACAATTAACCACTTTGCTTTGGATTGAATTGGTGGAAACTGCCCCTTTTTCACTCATACAGAGTAACTGATCATGATATGATTGACGGGGACAAGAGTGAAGCCGTCCGTCGCCATCTCCAGCCATTTATTTTCAAATCCGGCCACTGAATAATAGTACAGTGATATCTCAGTTTACAAACTTAATTGGTTCCCAGAAAGTGTGTGTTAGGCGAAAAGTTCATCTGCCAAACATTTATTTCCAATAAGAAACCATTAAAATGAGAATAATCTGTTCCCAGGTCCCCATAAAACATAATTTTCTACAAAATAAGCCTTAAAATGACACAAAATATACCTTATTTTATGTATATAATCTGCTATTGTATTGTACTGAAAGAAATAAACTGTACTATATAATAAAGTGGTTTTATTGACCTTCGTGATGGTCGTTGATGTAGTTGCCTCGTGATGATAGCCGAGTGAATTTGCCGTGCTTTCTTGGCGATAATACCGTCACTCACACTGTCCTCTACTAGCTGCTTTTCGTCAATTGAAATCAACAGAAGTTTTTCAACCTCTTCTATTGCCTGACACCGTTGCTTAGAAAACACAAAAACACCCTTCATAGCTTCCTTGTTCTTAAGGATGGTTGCAATGGTCGACTTAGCGTACTGGGACGCTAAGTCACACAAATGCACACCTCGTTGGTGTTTTTTGATGACCTCCTTCTTCTGCCTGATCATAATTTTCTTTTGTGTCCTCTTTGGCTTAACACTAGCCTGTGGTGGGGTCTTTTTCGGTCCCATAGTAGCAAAAGTACTCCACTTGATAACAAACCATGTCTGCACTCAAAGAAAGTGGGTGTGGAAAACTAGTCCGCCAGCCACTGTGGCGCTCTGTGTGTTTCCCGAAAAATAGTTTATATGCCAAGATTATATACTTGCGAATTTAATGTTCTTAAGGTGAAAAGTTTGTGAGCTAAAGCGTTCATAAGCTGAGGTATCACTGTACTCGAGTCACTTAGTACCACAAAGATTAGCTTACGGTCTTTTCATTTTTCACATTTGAGTTGTAGTTACACAATGCCACGACTCTCCCCCCCGCCGCCGACTTGCGTTTTGTCACTCTCCCCACACTACAAAGTATGCCTTCTCGCTACACAGAATTTCCAGAATAAACTGATATGATGCCCCCGCTTGAGAGGTGGAGTCCGGGGGTCACTGGCCACGAGTTGAACAAAAAAATCACAATGAGTCACGTTGAAATTGTAGATATCGATACATAATAGCAAATAGCATTTTTTAGCAATTTTTTTTTCTCGTTTAACATTATTGATGATGACAAGGTAACAGTTGGCAAGTTGTGTAGATGTAATTTAAAATGCAAAATGTGAATATTACTCAATTTTAAAATGATTTGGTTACCGCAACCCAAGAACAGAGTTTGTGATCGGGGGTCCCACTCTCGTCATTGCTGCACTTAACTCATTCACTGCCAGGCATTCAAAAATGTGTCCACTCAAGTGCCAGCGTTTTTGTCACTTTCACTCAAATTCCAGGACCCACAGAATATTGAGTTTTAGGACTACATAAACATTTAGTGCAGCGTAAGATACCTTAGACTCTCTTCTGTCATCACAAAAAAGAGTTAATTCCTAAATTATATGGGTCTGCAGTTATCTGAGCTTGAAATGGCGGTTGATGTACAAAATACTATCCAAATAGATGGACAAAAAAAAAAAACATGGACAAAAAGCAAATGCTGCCCCCTCGCGGGAGGGAAAAACATGGCCAGAGGCTTTAACAGCATCCCCCTGCAAGAAAAACCAAGACCCTAACAAATTTGGGTATGGTGCTCCATCAGAAAAAAAGTGAGTTGCTAAGTTATATGGGTCTGGAGTCATCTGAGCTGGAAAGGGAGGCAGCTGTACAAAGTACAATACGTACATTTTGATTTTTTTTAACAACAGCTGAAGCTGTCACAAAGCGCTAACATGGACATAAGGCAAATACTGCCCCCTTATGGAAGGGAAAACATTGCTGGCTATCTAGCTACCTACCTAGCTGGCAATCTATGAAAAGGTTTCTTCAGCCGTCATTTGTACTTCTTTGAAGGTGTCGGACGTTTCGCTTCTTATCCAAGAAACTGCCTCAACAAACTAAAGTCTTACTGGTAGTTTAGGCCCTATATATATAGGTGCATATGCACATTGGGGAGACTAAATAAATTCTCAAGAAGACTATCAACATCGCAGGGATAATACTAGTGGGCCTCAATCGGCAGTACATATGCACCTAAAAGCTAGCAACCACTCATATGACGAAAATGAGGTTAAAATCTTAGAGAAAGAACATAGATGGTTTGAAAGGGGAGTAAGAGAAGCGATTTTCATAAAACAACTAAATCCTTTATTAAACCGGTTTGGTGGGGTGAGGTTCAATTTGGATCGTTCATACAATATCCTGCTTAGGCAACATAGGATTAGTAATACTGATGAGGTGATACCGGTCGAAGTGGGGCAATCAGGCCAGTCGTTAGTCAGAACGATAGGAACTATCAGTGGAGCAGCTGCAGGGAGTAGTCCTCTGCTCCCCCCCAACCTGAGAGCAGGAACCTATCATAGCAGAGTCCGGCACCGCCATCTCTGGACAGTAGGGATATATACATAGGGCCTAAACTACCAGTAAGACTTTAGTTTGCTGACGAAGTTTCTTGGATAAGAAGCGAAACGTCCGACACCTTCAAAGAAGTACAGAGGACGGCTGAAGAAACCTTTTCATCGATGGACCACTCCTGTGCGACTGAGAGCTTACACAGACGTATAGCTGGCAATCTATTTGCTATCTAGCTAGCTACCTTGCTAGCTATTTATTTGCTATCTATTAGCTGTCGTGCTGGCTATCTAGCCGCCTATATATTAGCTATTTAGCTGGCTATCTGGCTAGCTAGCTAGCTATTAGCTATATATTAGCTAGCTTTCTATCTATTTGAGTTACTTCCGGGTTCAGTGAACGCTGGCGCGTGTGGCTGCCACTGCTCACCCACAGCAAAACTGATCCCGTGACTGTAAAGTGACCTTGAGAGTTTTGAAAGGCGCTTATCAATGAAAAGTATCATATTATTATTATTCCCAGAGGTCTGACCAGCGCTTAATCGGCACCCCCTGCAAATAAAAAAAATGAACACATTTGGGAATGCTGCTCTACGTGACACTTTTCAATTCCTGAATTCATTCAGGAATAGCAGCGAATGAGTTAATGGAGACGTGCGGAGATCCAAAGCTGTACGAGGACACCGACAGCGGCCAAGTGGCCCTCGGCGCGGATGCTGGGGGAACGAAGGAATGCTCGCTTCCTCCTAGTCACTAGGCAACGGCCTTCCCCCAAAATGTTGAGGGGAAGAAAAAAAGCGCAGGGGGCTAATTTTGCGTCGGCGATGTTCCACTAAAAATGGATATGGTACTTCCCATCGAGTGCAGAGGTCGGGATGCTACTTGACGTGTTAGTGGCAAGTTAGCGTGCGCCAAGTAACGATGGCACGCTGGGGCGGCGGGCATCAATTTTTTTTTCATGAATTAGCGGAGAACTGCAGCAATGCAGCAACACGTGCGTAACCCCGATGCATGCGCGGCGCTGGTGTGTGTGTGCGTCCGTGCATGCCGTGTGTGTCGAGTCGTTTTTGCTTGGCTGGGTGGTTTTGATTTCTTCTCTTCTTCTCTCCGTTCCAATGCTTCCCCCTACCCCTCTCCTCTGCAGCAAGGACAAGTTTGGAAGGTTTGCAAAGTTTATCACCTTCCACTGATGACCTCCCCACACCCCCACCCCTCTTACCTTCACCCCACCCCCTTGTCCACCCTTGTCTCCTTCCATTCCTGCCCCCTTCCTGGCTACCTGGACTGATCTGTTGGTCCTCTGTGCTTATTCGTCCTTTAATTGATCACTGTGGGCCCCCCACGTTGACTCTTAAAAACCAAATTCTTTTAGAACGATACCTCAGCTCACGAACTTAATTAGTTCCCAGAAAGTGTGTGTAAGGCGAAAAGTTTGTCTGCCGAACACTTATTTCCCAAAAGAAACAATTGAAATGACAATAATCCGTTCCCAGGTCCCCATAAAACATCATTTTCTACGAAATAGGCCTTAAAGGACAACCGACGCCTGCCGACAAGTTGTGTCCATAATTTGTAAAATCGCTTCAAATGACTTCTACTGAGCATATTTTACAAAGATTCCACCGCATATAGCTATATTTTACGTTTTAAGACTCGCGCTGAATATTCCGGAAGTCTTGTTTTTGAGTTGGTGATGAATTCTCACGTCACTGAAGGAACGCCTCTGACCGAGAAAGGACACACTGTAGTAGTCCTTTAATCACGTAAATGCATTTTGCGGTACTTTGTTTAGTCTGAAAACTTCGTGTTGATCCGTGTTTTAATTAGAAGGAAAACACATACAGTAAAGTCTCGTTATATCGATATTCTCGGGAGTTTGAAAAAATGTCGATATAACCGTACTGTCGATATATCCGTCCTGCGCTGAACTGCATTAACAAAAGCCGCCAAAAGAGGGCATCCAAGCGCCATATAAGAAACGGAGCTGGCCAGATGAGCTCGCCATTTTGTGCCTCTTTTTTTTGGGTGAGAGATGTTCCCCCAATGTTGTCTCAAAATGGCACATAAAATTCTTTAATCGATTGCAAACATGTATGCTTTCCTCTTCAGAACTACAGTGTATTTGAATCATATCAATATAATCATAACTGGATGTGTAACAAGAAAGCATATTATCCGAATCTGAAGCCATTGTTTGGATTCACAAGCAATTAAGACGTCTTGGCGTGAAGTCATTTTTATTGGTGTTTTGCATTTGAATAAAAAGTGACATCGGTTGTCCTTTAATACACAGTATGGAATGTATGGTAATTTTAAAAATCATCACGCTTCAGCAGACAAAACAAGAAACATTGTTGCAAAAAACGATTGCATTCATATACAATACAGTGGGCATGTACATAACACAACAGGGAAACTGCAACACGTACATCTTACTGTATTATGTATGCAATTTACAAAAGTCATCAATCTTCTTCTGCTTCCCATTTTTACCTTTTAACACAAACACTCCAATTTCGTCTGATACACACGAGCTGGCGTCTGAAAATGAAAATGGCGTCTGCTACACGGGAGCTGTTCACGTAACAAACGCACGTGACCAAGTCGACCGATGGCGCGACCGATACAGATTTCGATAATGGTGGTACTGTATAGAAACCCCGAAGCAAATATCGATTCATCTTAAATATCTTTTGTATCGATATAAACATAGCAAAATGGGAGATGAAAAAGAGCCCCGTAGTAACCGGACTATCGTAAAAACCACGAATTGTACTAAACGGAACTAATTATACATAAAAAGACTAGAACTGTGCACGGGAAATAAAAATAGTGTCGTAATAACCAGTATTATCAATATAAACGATACCGATATAACAAGACTTTACTGTACATAACACGATGGTGAATCCTTGTGTGTTGTGACAAAAATTTTGAGCCAATTTCCACACTGAGCTTTGTCGCCATTTTCTGCCTTTTTTGGGTGCGACATTCTCCTCCCCCCCCCCCCTTGCCTCAAAATGACAGAGAATAAATTATTTAATCGATTGCAAACATGTATGCTTTTCTCTTCGGAACTATTTAAATCATATTCATAACTGGATGAGTAACAAGAAAGCATGTTCTCCGAATCTGAAGCCATTGTTTTGATTCTTGGCGTGACACCACAAACAAGGGACCTTCTGTAACTGGCCACTGGTTTCAATTTTTTTTTGCAGTTTCAGCACACTTTAAATCATTTTTATTGCCGTTTTTCACTTAACTAAAAATATCATACTGTCAAAAATTATGATTTTAAAATTTTAAAAGAAATTTCTAAAATTAACTAAAATTGTGATTTTTAAAATTGGATTGGATTGGATTGGATTGGATTTGCCTTTATTAGTCTCACAGTGGAGAAATTTACATTTCACGTAAAAAATTGTCAAAATTGTAAACACATTTCTAAAATGGTCATTTTCAAAATTTGTAAAAATGTTCTCAATTGGCGATTTTCAACAGTAACAAAATTTCCAAAATCTTAATTACATTTTTTTATTGTAAAAAAAATTCTAAAATGGCGATTTTCAAAATGTTTCTAAATTTCTCAAATGGCAATTTTCTCAAATGTTTACACATTTTTAAAATGGCTGTTTTCAAAACTTTCAAAACATTTTCTAAAATTGCGATTTTCTATTTTTTTTTTCATTTTCTAAAATTGAGATTTTTAAATTGTATTTAAAATTTGAAAAATTGTGACTTTCAAAATTTGAAAAATTGTGACTTTCAAAATTTGAAAAATTGTGCCTTTCAAAATTTTCAAAACTTTCATCTTCAACGTAATATTTCACATTCTTTTTAATTTTCTAAAATTGTGATTTTTTAAATGTTTTCAAATTTTCTAAAATGGTAACAATCGTCAAAAGAACAATTATTTCTGTTGAACTGTCACAAAAAAAGTTCATTAAAGGACAACCGACACCATTTGTTTTCGTTTTCTAACTGACATCAGAAAAACGTTTTATAGCATCTAAAATACCCAAAACGCGCAGGCTGATATTTTTAGTCAAATGCAAAACACCAATAAAAATGAGTTAATGTGTCCTACTAAAGTGACTACTTCAAAATGACCTCAGAGATGGCGCGTTTCAGAAGGTCCCGCCCCCTTGTTTGTGACGTCATGCCAGGATGTCCTGCCTTGCTCGAGAATCAAAACAATGGCTTCAGATTTGGAGAAGATGCTTTCTTGTTACTCATCCAGTTATCAATATGGTTCAAATAGTTCTGAAGAGGAAAGCATAAATATTTGCAATCGATTAAAGAAGTCCTTCCGTGTCATTTTGAGGTGTTTGCACTGAAATGTAGCGTCCCAGAAAATGCACAAGATGCCGCCCAAGCTCCATTGGAACTGGGCTGATTTGTCTGCTGGGAATTTGTGTCAGCTAGTATAGTAGTCTCGGTGCAACACACAACAATTCACCATTGCATTGTTTATGTTTTCCTTCTAGTTTCGCCATCAACACGGATCAACACAAAGTTTTCAGACCAAACAAAGTACCCAAAATGCATTGTGTGTCGCTTTCTCGATCAGTGACAATACCTACCGTGATGTCACCAACTGAAAAACAAGACTTCCTGAATATTCAGCGCGAGTCTTGAAACGTAACATATAGCTATATGCTGTGGAATCTTTGTAAATTACGCTCAGTCGAAGTCATTTGAAGTGATTTTACAAATTATGGACACAACTTGTCGGGAGACGTCGGTTGTCCTTTAAAACTACACAAAATATACCTTATTCTATGTCTAATAAATGTGCTATTGGATTGTAATTAAAGAAATAAACTGTACTGTATAATCAAGTGGTTTTATTGACCTTTGTGATGGTCATTGATGTAGTTGCCTCTTGATGATATCCGAGTGAAGTTGCCATGCTTTCTCGGCGATAATACCCTCACTCACAATGTCCCCTGCTAGCTGCTTTTCATTAATCCAAATCAACATAAATTTTTCAACCTCTTCTATTGCCTGAGACCGTTGCTTAGACAACACAGAAACACCCTTAGCCACATGTAGCAATGGTCGACTTAGCATACTGGTACTGGGACAAGTCACACAAACGCACACCTCATTGGTGTTTTTCGATGATGCCCTTCTTTTGCTCAACCGTCATTCTCTTTTGTGGCCTCTGGCTTAACACACTAGCCTGTAATGGCAAAAGTACTGCACTCTATAACAAACCACGTCCGCACTCAAAGAAAGGAGGTGATGAAAACTAGTCCGCCAGCCACCGTGGCGCTGTTCGACCGTGTGGTTTGGTATTCATATGCCGAAAACCCGTCCGCCAGCCACCGTGGGCTGTGTGATTCGGTTCGTCCACCGAAAACTAGTTCGTCTGCCAAGACTATATGCTAGCAAATTTAATGTTCGTGAGGCGAAAAGTCCGTGAGCTGAAGCGTTAGTAAGCTGAGGTATCACGTTTGAGGTGTACGTTTGATGCAAGGCATTAAAAAGGAAAATCCAGTCAGTCAAACCTTCCGCGGTGCCCGTGGGCTACTAGACCAGTTTGACAGACCTTGAGTTAAGTTACATTTGCTCTCATGAATAAATACAAAAACTGTTGAAAAACTCATGAAATCGTTCCCGAAGGCTTTGAACACCCAATCATAACGTTTTCGTCCTCGAAGTACAATGAATGACATCTCGACACCGGTGAGTTAAAAAGACAATCGTTTAAATCCCAGATGTTCAAGTCAAGTCCCAGGGGCCAAATCCGGGCCAATGTCAATCAGACCTGTCAATGAACCGATACAAATATTACATCCTTAAAAAAACATTTTTATGTGATTTATGGTCGATCATAGCTAGCACTAGCAATTAGCTAAGATCAGTTAACGCGTGAATCTCTTTCAAGAAGGCCAGCGGGACCTCCAAGCTGAGGCAAAATGGTCTGTTCTGGTATCCTGGTCACTCCTCGCACGCTCCCCAACTCCACCCACTTATTTCGACGCCGTCCCCTTCCATTGGCTGCGCCGTTTCCTCCTTCCGTTTCCTCGATCCATCCCATCTCCTTCCATGAAGCCGGACGGCCATTTTGACGCACCCTCGCGCTCCATTTTCGGTCAAATCGCGCACTTGTAGTTGATTCAAATTGAAAAATGCAAAATCAACTACACTTGATGGCCGCAGACGTTCGTAGCCCTTTGCATGTTCTACGCCCACTTTCCATTGACTGCGGAATGTCCGAGCCGTTGACTGCAAATGCATGCGGGAAGCTCCCGTGCCATGACATCCGCACTACGTACACTTCATCCAATTAGATTTCGCTTGCGCCGTCATTGGAACAGAGACAAGAGAGAATTTGACGTTTGGGGTCCCTTTGTCATTTGATACAACTGCGGTACTCTGATGCTAAGATAGCGTTCAGTAATATTGAGGGGGTGAATTAGCTTCACGTAGCTGTGAACTATCAAATCTTAGCCGGTCTATTGTTGGCTTGGCGAGCAAATAGGCAATCATGTGGCTTAGAGGATCCGGGCTTTGGTCAGCAGTGAATCCGCCACCCCACTCCTACCCCCTTGTGCGGAAATCAGTTGGTGTCGTTTGTGGTGTTATGTATTGTGTGTTTGAGCTTTTTTGCCGGGTTTGAATATATTTGGATCCGTCTGTGTAGGCTCTCAGTCGTCCAAGAGTGGTCCATCGAGGAAAAGGTTGCTTTCGCCGTGATCTGGACTACTGTCAGAGGCTAGACTCCTCACCCAAAGAGCTTCGTCAACAAACTAAAATTGTGCTGGTAACCCTGGCCCTATATCCCTAATGGATAGAGGTGACTGTGCCAGACCTCTGCTATGAGTGGTCCCTGCTCTGAGGTTGGGGGAGTAGTGGACCACTCCCTGAAGCCAATCTGTTTACCCTCTATTGTACTGTCCCTGACTCTGGGATCACATTATTAGCATGACTAAATCTAGGTAGTTTTAGTCTAATCCTAGGCTTAGTCTAAGTCTAGTAGGCTTAATCCAAGTCTAGTAAATCTAGTAGGTAAGCCTAGGTAGGCTTAGCCTAAGCCTAGTTAGGCTTAAGGCTAGTAGACTTAGTCTAAATCTAGTAAGTCTAGTAGGTAAGCATACCGAGGTTTGCTCTAAACCGGGGTAGGCTTATTCTAAGCCTGGGTAGGCTTAGACTAAGTCTAGTAGGGTTAGTCTAAGTCTAATAGGTAAACCTACCTAGGCTTACTCTAAACCTAGGTAGGCTTAGTCTAAGCCTAGTAGGCTTAGTCTAAGCCTAGCTATCCCTAGTCTAAGTCTAGTAGGCTTAGTCTAAGCCTAGGTAGGTCTAGCCTAAGTCTAGTAGGCGTAGTCTAAGTCTAGTAGGCTTAGTCTAAGTCTAGTAGGTAAGCCTACCTCGGCTTAGTCTAAGCCTAGGTAGGCTTAGTCTAAGCCTAGCTATCCCTAGTCTAAGTGTAGTAGGCTTAGTCTAAGCCTAGGTAGGTCTAGCCTAAGTCTAGTAGGCGTAGTCTAAGTCTAGTAGGCTTAGTCTAAGTCTAGTAAGTCTAGTAGGTAAGCCTACCTCGGCTTAGTCTAAGCCTAGGTAGGCATCCCTACTAGACCGACTAGCAAAATAGAGGTAAACAGATCGGCTTCAGGGAATGACCCACTGCTCCCCCAACCTTGGTGCAGGGACCTACAGAGCAGAGCTCTGGTTCAGCTACCTCTGTCCATTAGGGATGTAGGGCCAGGGTTATTTAGTTCGCTGACGAACCTCTTTGGATGAGGAGCAAAACGTCCGAACCTTCAATGAAGTACAGATGACGGCTGAAGAAACCTTTTCCTCGATGTGTTTGTATGTTTATTGAAGGTGTCAAATGTCTATTGTTGTTTTGTCACTTGAAGTATGCGATTATCTTAGCGGTGCTGCGTTCACAGTTGCCGTATTAACGCACAACGCTGTGAGTTTCGACGACAACAATTAGCTTTTATCACGACTACAAAAATCTAAGTCAAAGGGAAGTTTTTATTTCGTGATTATCAGTTGGTTTATGGCACATGATTCAAAGCGCCGCCTGCTAGCCATTTCACGACCTGCGTTGCCTCCGTCAGTCCACTAGACAATGACGGACGGCACCCCATGTTGGTATGGAGGCTAAACAGCTCAGGGGCTTGCTAACATCCCGGGTCGATTAATTTTCACGGTTCATTTTTTTTATCGCATTTGAATGGGGATGTTTTTGCGCAGGAACAACAATTCGTTTGTAAAGTTGTCGTTTGAAAGACGCTTCAGCAAAAGATTGTTTATTCGGCGCCGCGGTGGGAAGTCATTTACAACATGGCCGACCGAAACAATACTTGCGGTTAATGTTATGCCTGATGGGACCTTAAGCGGCTGATGCATGTCCAGCCGCCATTTGAGGAAATGGGGGTCTCGGAGATCTTTGAGGCCCACCTTAGCGCACGTGAAAACCCAAAAAAACGGACATGCACAACTTTCCATTTTGCCAGCCGAGTGCAAAATGGAAATAAGCCATGTGCGTATTTAAGTGCATCTTGGGTGTCGACGCTCGAGGCCAACGTTGCCTCACGCGGGTGCTTGGATGAACCGGCGGCCATTTTATGAGCACCGTTTCAGACGATTCAAGACAAATGAAAGGCAACAAAAGCTTGATTTCAATTTCTTTTTGGCTCCTACGCTCTTCACCTAGCTGTATCTTGTCCTCAGGCCTGCGGAGACCCCAAGGCCAAGCCCTCCTACCTGGTGGACAAGAACCTGGAGTCTGCCGTCAAGTTCATCGTCAGGAAGTTCCCCGCTGTGGAGACGCGCAACAACAACGTGAGCGACCCTTCAGCTCGATTGTGTCCGTCGTGATAAATACTTTTCTTGTTTTTCTCTGAATGTTCCTCTCAGATCTTTGGAAGAAGCTGCTAATAGTGTTTTAGCGTATGGAGAGTTGTTTAGCTTGCGACATGTGTGTTTATGTCAGGGGTGTCAAAGTCATTTTTTGCGGCGGGCCACGATCTAGTTACAGTTTCCAACCGTTATGAATTTGGGGAAACCATTAGAATGTTTAATTCCCTCCATATATTCCGTATAGCAGTGGCAGGCCGTGGATTTCATCGCTAGGCCTTCAGTAGTGCTATGTCTGAATCAATCCAGACTGAAAAAAGTGGTGTGATTTACTCGAGGGTACCGTTAGCCAAGAAATAACTGACCGACCTTGCTTAATGATGCCCATTTTTTCTTGAAAAGCCCATCTTGAAAATAGCTTTAACAGTAAATCTGCAGCCAAATCAATTTCTTCTCCCGCTTCAGACATTTTGGGTTGACAAAACTGCTATTAAATCAACCCCAAAGTATATTCGGTTATGCAGCTCGCTACCGATACGGTGTGCTAGCTCTGGCCAGTGTGCTTTAGTCACTAGCGGCTAGTGATAAGAGCAGTTTTCGCAAAATATGATTGGCTAGTGACTCGCCAATCATAGTTTACGAAAACGTTGACCTGCGGCTTCAAGAAGGCCTTGGTACCCCTTTGTGGTTGCCAACGTGAAATCTAATTGGTAAGAGCAACAGTTTGATCGACACATTTAATGCTAGAGGGCCTGCAGAACTGATTGTGAAGGCATTCAGGCAGATTTCTGACCCTGGTAATAAAATGGTGGCTGAAATGTGATTGGTTCAATTCTTAAATACGAAAACACGTCTGGGAGCAGCGCAACAGGGTAGCTGGCTACCGAGCTATCTATCTATTTGCTATCTATTCGCTATCTAACTAGCTAGCTGGCTACCTAGCTAGCTGTTTTTTTTTCCGATCTATTCGCTACCTAGCTAGCTGGCTACCTATATAGCAATCTATTTGCTATCTTCGCTATCTAACTACACTACCAAGCTGGCTACCTAGCTAGCTATCTATTTGCTATCTATTCACTATCTAGCTAGGTAGCTATGAATTAGTATT
Source organism: Hippocampus bargibanti (assembly GCF_051943395.1). Lineage (NCBI taxonomy): Eukaryota > Metazoa > Chordata > Actinopteri > Syngnathiformes > Syngnathidae > Hippocampus > Hippocampus bargibanti. The sequence goes on along the minus strand of NC_142746.1, from coordinate 2,200,977 downwards.
CTATTAGCTAGCTAACTTTCTATCTATTTGAGTTATTCCGGGTTGAGTGAACGCCGGTGCGTGTGGCTGCCGCTGCTCACCCGCAGAAAAACTGATCCCGTGACTGTAAAGTGACCTTGAGAGTTTTGAAAGGCGCTTAGAAATGAAATGTATTATTATTATTATTGTAAAAATAATGAAAGGAAGATGGAATTATTTAATAAGATTTCAACATCAGTCCATGATTCAAATATTTTTAGGTGGGCAGAGAAGGCTTTGCAGGCAGACGGTACGCCGCTGACGTATAGAGCGCACAACAAACCATTTTTCAAATTTGAAGTCAAGAATAATGACTGTTATTGTGGTTTATGTACAACAGTTTGAAATTGTGGTTAGGAATTTAGCATCACGGCACTTGAGGAGCGGGCCGAATAAAATGATGTGGTGGGCCAGATTTGGCCCCCGGGCCTCGACTTTGACACCTGTGGTTTATGTCAAGCGTATATGTGTCTGGCTAATCGCTTTTCTTGGATATAAATGTGCAAAAAATGGTCTCTTATGTTGTTTTGTGTTTCTGTGTGTGTTTGTTTTGCATGCATAATCCTGGCTTATTCCGGACTTGTGCTTTTTGGTAAGTTTGTGTCTTTCATTTGAGTTTTGTAAACTTGCAATTTTTTATTGGACATGTTTTGAGGCTATTTTTTCATTTATTTTTGGTCTATTTGCTTTGCTCGGCTGGCAATTTATTTTATTCTTTATTTTTTTAACAGTCTGCAGTCTCGTGCCTCGGCTGAGTGTCTGCGGATGCTTGAAGCAGCTGCTTTACGCTAGGCGAAATGTGTATATTTTATGTCACAATGACGACAAAATAGCTCAAATCGAGTCATAATTTTACAAGAAATAAATTAGAAGGTGATGAGAAAATTAAAAAAGGAAAGCCATACTAAGAGATGATTACATTTAAACTTTAATGAATATTATTGATATCAGCTTGTAATCAAAGTATTACGACTTAATTCACAATATTTTTTTCCCTGTGTTGTTCTAACTTCATTCTCCTAAAATCGTATTTTTCTCTTACGAGATTCTTCTAATTTCCCTACTTTTATTTTTGTACTCCTTTCGTGGATGTCTACAATATAGACAATGGGTCCTTCCCGGTCTGTTGACACCATGTCGCTCACTTGAGCGATCTAGTTATCTCGCTAGCTATAATAATAATACATTCTATTTATAAGCCCCTTTCAAAACTCTCAAGGACACATTAGTCATAGGATATTTTTTCTGCGGGTGAGCAGCGGCAGCCACACACGCCAGCATCCACTCAACCCGGAAGTAACATAAAGTTTAAAAAAAACTACATTACAAATGGATGCATGGATATGCTAGCTAGCTAAGTGGAAACCTAACTAGTCAGTTCGCTATCCAGCTACCTAGTTAACTAGCTAGATGTGTACATGGATGGATATGGAATGCTAACTAGCTAAGTAGCCACCTAAATAGTCAGCTAGCTATCCAGCTACTTAATTAACTAACTAGCCAGATGGATGGATGGATGGATCATACACTAGCGAGCTAAGTAGCCATCTAACTAGTCAGCTAGCTAGACAGCTACCTCGTTAACTAACTAGCCAGATGCATTGATAGATGGATGGATGGATGGATACACTAGCTGGCTAAGTAGCCACCTAACTAGTCAGCTCGCTAGCCAGCTACCTAGGTAATTAACTAGCCAGATGCATGGATGGATGGATAATGGATTAATTGGGTGATGAGATGGTTAGATATGGTAGCTAGCGAATTAGCCACTGAATAGTCAGCTAGCTAACTAGCTGCCTAGTTAACTAACCAGCCAGATGCATGGAAGGTTGGATATAGATATGGATATATGGATGGATTGGGTGGGTGTGGTGGATGGATACGCCAGCTAGCTACGGAGCCACCTAACTAATCAGCTAGCTATCCAGCTACCTGATTAACTAACCGGCCAGATCTATCTGGCTATCTAGCTAGCTATATAGCTGGCTACCTAGCTAGCTATCTATTTGCTATATATTAGCTATATAACCAGCTAGCTAGCTATTTATGAGTTATCTATTAGCTAGCTAGCTAACTTTCTATCTATTTGACTTATTCCGGGTTGAGTGAACGCTGGCACAAATGGCTGCCGCTGCTCACCCACAGAAAAACAGATCCTGTGACTGTAAAGTGACCTTGAGCGTTTTGAAAGGCGCATATAAATGAAATGTATTATTTATTATTATATTAAGCAGACAGCTAACGGAATGCTCGCAAAGAATCAGAAACAGACATTTTCAACCCCTTTGGACAATTTGGAATATTCATTAAAGCTAATATGCATATTATGGGATAGGCCCGAGTCCAAATTTTAAGCCGCGCATGCGTTCAAAATACTGTGTGTGTGGTTAGCTGCTTTATATGAGTTCAACTTTTAAATTAACTTTTAAATGTGATGTTACAGCAACAGTTGGCCCAGCTGCAGAAGGAGAAATCGGAGATACTGAAGAACTTGGCTCTCTACTACTTTACCTTTGTGGACGTGATGGAATTTAAGGTTGAGAGAGTCACCACGACCATTTTTTTTGAGCTGCGCGTGTGCGTGTCCTCACGTCAATGCTTTGATAGGATCACGTGTGCGAGCTGCTCAACACCATCGACGTCTGCCAAGTTTTCTTTGACATCGTAAGTACCGCGCCGTGCCGTTCCTCACCCGGAGAGCGCCTGTTTTCACCACGGGCGTGACGGGACCATTTCGTTTCCTGTCAAGACGGTGAACTTTGACCTGACCAAGAACTACCTGGACCTGGTGGTGACATACACCACGCTCATGATCATCCTGTCGCGCATCGAGGAGAGGAAAGCCATCATCGGCCTGTACAACTACGCTCACGAGATGACGCACGGGGCCAGGTGAGTGCAACACAACATAACTTGAGTTACTTTTGAACACTGGTGTCCAACTCTCCAAATCTGGACCGCAGCATTCGGTCCGCCAAAGCAAATCAAACTTACGAAATTCCATGATGATTGCTCAAGTCCGAACCAAAATTTCAAATTGTGCCTGCCATTTTTTCTATATTTTTTTAAACAGAAGGGAACTTGGAAATGGGTCCCAATTTGACAATACTGCTTCATCTCGACCAGATTTCATCAGTCGGGGTTGGATCACCATGTGTTTAAATTTGTTATGCGGCGAGACAGCAAGCAGGTGGAAAGAGGATAAAAGTTCACTCAGCCAGATCCAGGAAGGATTTTCTTTATTTGAAGTCGTGGTAGATGTCGGTTTTCGGCAGACCACAGGTAACACTGCTCTCCAGGCTGTCCTTCCTCCCTCTTCTGCCTCCTCGAAGTGACTGGCTCAGTCTGGTTTTAAAGGTGCTTCACCTGAGCTTCTGGCCAATCAGGTCCCAGCGGCAATTGGCCATTCCCAGGTGGTTGCAATCACCTTCTCAGAGTCAATTAGTGGTCACCCAACTCTACTGTTTTGGATGGGGAGAAATGCGCACTTTTATTACCCTCTTGGGTGTCATCACAGCCTCATCCATCTCCTCCCTCTCAGTAACCGAGATTTCTCTGATGAATAGCCTCCGGGAGCTCAATGGTTCCGATTGTTTCTCTGCATATAACTTCAGGAGATTTACATGGAGAATCTGCATTTTCTATTGTTTGCTTGTCGAGAGGTGCCTCAAGCGTCAACTTGTCGCAACAGATGTCGGTTTTTGGCAGACCACTGGTAACACTGTTGCAACTTCAAATAAAGAAAACTCACAATACCCTTCCTGCATCTGGCAGAGTGAACTTTTATCATCTTTCCACCTGCTTGCTGTCTCGCCGCATAACAAGATTGTTGGCGAAGTACACCAAAAGACAGACTGCTCTTGTTCATGGCCAAGACCTACACTACAGATGTCAAAGTCAAGGCCAAATGTGGCCCCCACATTATTTTATTGGGCCTGCGAAAGCAAATCAGGCATGTCAAGTTCGGTGATGGTTGCTAAAGTACAAACCCAAATTTCAAATTGTCGTATAAGACAGTCATTATTATTGATTTTGAAATTTTAAAACTAGTTTTTCATTAACTAGTTGACCGGCAAATGATGTCCACTCCAATGGACACATTTTTTGTGTCCACTGTTTTTGTCACTGTCACTCAAATTCCAGGATCCAAAGAAAATTGAGTTTCAGGACTACATAAACATTCAATGCAGCGTTAGAAACCTTAGGCTTAGACTCTCTTCTTTCATCACAAAAAAGGGGTTAATTCCAAAATTATATAGGTCTGTAGTTATCTGATCTTGAAATGGGGGCGGCTGTACAAAATACAATACAAACATTGATTTTTTTTTAACAACAGCTGAAGCTGCAACAAAGTGCTAACATGTACAAAAGGCAAATGCTGCCCCCTCGTGGAAGGGAAAAACATTGCCAGAGGTCCGACCCGCACTTTATCGGCACCCTTTGCCAGGAAAAACTAAAAGCCAAACAAATTTGGGAATGGCGCTTGGCGCCACACTTTTCAATTCCTGAATAAATTCCGGAAGGGCAGTGTATGAGTTAATTTGTTGTGCACTCTGTATGTAAAATGAGTGATGCAGCGTGTGTGTGTGTGTGTGTGCGTGTGTGTGTGCGTGTGTGTGTGTGTGTGTGTGTGTGTGTGTGTGTGTGTGTGTGTGTGTGTGTGTGTGTGTGTGTGTGTGTGTGTGTGTGTGTGTGTGTGTGTGTGTGTGTGTGTGTGTGTGTGTGTGTGTGTGTGTCACAGTGACCGCGAGTACCCCAGGCTGGGCCAGATGATCGTGGATTACGAGAACCCTCTGAAGAAGTTGATGGAAGAATTTGTGCCACACGGGAAGGTAGCCCCTTGACGCTAATTAGCATCTTAGCGGTCAGAGTGAGGCCTGGAAACAAAATGTCAACGTTTTCAAGGGGGAGGAGACAAAGCCACAAATCATAAAATGTGAGCGGTCTTGAACGAATGTCCGTTGAATTTGTCCCCCGTTTTGTCTTTCGCAGTCGCTATCCGACGCCCTGATCAGCCTTCAGATGGTGTACCCCAGAAGGAATCTTTCCGCCGACCAGTGGAGGAACGCCCAGCTGCTCTCGCTGATCTCGGCGCCTTCCACCATGCTAAATCCTGCGCAGTCGGACACGGTGAGTAGCTGGGGGGGGGGGGGGGAGGTCGCTAGAATGCTAAGTGTGACTTTGTCCCTCTTTCCAGATGCCCTGCGAGTACTTATCCCTGGACGCGATGGAGAAATGGATCGTTTGTGAGTTTGCGACAACCGCTTGACATTCGCATCCCAGCGGAGCTCCTCAGTTCACTCAATCCTCTTTGTGGGTTTTCCAGTCGGCTTCATTTTGTGCCACGCGGTCCTGAATAGCGACGCCGGCGCCTTGTCGCTTTGGAAACTGGCGCTGCAGAGCTCCACCTGCCTTTGCCTCTTCAGGGACGAAGTCTTTCACATCCACAAGGCCGCCGAGGACCTTTTTGTTAACATCCGAGGGTAAAAAAAAGGAGCAGGGTCTTCGATGGTAAGTTTTCAACTTTTTCAATAATTGGCGCTTCGCCCCCCCTTGTGGTCTTTGCAGGTACAACAAGCGCATCAACGACATCCGAGAATGCAAGGAGCAGGCCCTGTCTCACGCGTAAGAGCACCCCTCCGGCGGCCATATTGTTTTTCACGTTTACCGAGCGGATTTATTGAGTCGCGTCCCCATTTTTTGTTAGATACAGTGATACCTCACCTTACGAACACTTTAGCTCACGAACTTTTCGCCTCACGAACATTAAATTCACGAGACTATAATCTTGGCATACGGACTAGGATGAACCAAACCACACAGTCGAACAGCGCCACGGCTGGCGGACTAGTTTTCGTCACCCCCTTTTTTTGAGTGCAGGCGTGTGTTTTTATCGAGTGTAGTACTTTTGCTATCATGAGACAGAAAAAGACCCCACCACAGGCTACACCACAGTGTTAAGCCGAAGAGGACACAAAACAAAATGACGGTCGAGCAGAAGAAAGGAGATCATCGGAAAACACTGAGGCGTGCGTTTGTGTGACTACCAGTACGCTAAGTCGACCATTGCTACCATCCTTAAGAACAAGGAAGCTATTAAGGGTGTTTCTGTGTTGTCTTAGAAACGGTTTCAGGCAACAGAAGAGGTTGAAAAACTTCAGTTGATTTGGATTAATGAAAAGAAGCTATCAGGGAACAGTGTGAGTGAGGGTATTATCGCCGAGAAAGCACGGCAACTTTACTCGGATATCATCAACAGCCAACTACACCAATCACAAAGGTCAATAAAACGATTTTATTATACAGTACAGTTTATTTCTTTCATTATAATACAATAGCATGTTTATTATACATAAAATAAGGTATATTTTGTGTACTGTAATTTCCGGAATAAAAAGCTTCACCCAGTACATCTGTGTAAATTCTCAGTCCTACAGGAGTACAGATGAAGAAGAACACCCAGTACATTTTTAAAGGACAAACCATTTTGTACATACACAAACCGCACCTGTCTATAAACTGCATGTTTATAAAGACAAACGGTACACAGTTTTGAAAGTTGTAATAATATACCTTAACTTCTCTTTCAAAACAGTGCCTGTTACGCGGCAGCAACACAACATGCATTACGGTAGTAACACAGCCCGAAGATGGCTGGTAAAAAAAAAAACAAAAAACATTCCAGGACAAGTGAGACAAGGCAGCAACACGTTAACACTCGCTTACAGGTCTAGGTACAAAAACATACCAAGACACGGAAGAAATATGTTAGCAAAAGTTGCTCCTCGCATACGGCCAGTTTTGGTAAACAGTTTCTTGCAGCGGGTTATCCAAGCTTCCAATTGAACTCGGAGGGCCACTTTCAATGCACGATTCACACGCGTAGTTACCGTAGTTATATTAACTTCCTGAGCACATATATTCGCCGTGTCTCACTCTTACCTTTAGTGCTCGAGCGCCTCATGGCGGCCATTAGAAAGAAAAGCATAAATTGGCCTCATCGTTGCATAAATTGCAGGGTTGAAAGCTTGTGACAAAACTCGCGGCTTACAGTCCGGAAATTACGGGACATCAACGACCATCACGAAGGTCATTAAAACGACTTGATTATACAGTACAGTTTATTTCTTTCATTACAATACAATACATTACAATAGCACATTTATTATACATGACATGGGGTATATTTTGTATCGTTTTAAGGCTTATTTAGTAGAAAATGATGTTTTATGGGGACCTGGGAACGGATTATTCTCATGTTAATGGTTTCTTATGGGAAATACATGTTTGGCAGACGAACCTTTTGCCTTTCACACACTTTCTGAGAACCAATTAAGTTCGTGAGCTGAGGTATCACTGTACAGTGATACCTCGGTTTATGAACCCCTTGGCTTACGAACGTTTCGGTTTACGAACGTTACATTTATGAAACTTTTACCTTGGCATACGAACAATTTTTTGGGATACACACAGAGCGCCACAATGAGTGACGTGTCATTGGCGAATGAGCCCGTTCTCCTAACAAGAAAATGGCAGCCGCCCCCAGTCTTTGGTTAAAGCCAAGAACGCAGCAGTAAGGGGGGGTTAAACATAAAAGACACTGGCAGACGACAGAGAAAGAGCGATAAAATGGATAGAAAACAGTGAAATTTGGTCTCGTTTCAACTTTGATAGTTCAAAGGCAGAATGTAGACTGCAAGATTAAAATATCCCATCAATCAGGCTCCACAAATAACCCGCACAAGCCATCTGTACACTTGATGCAAAAAGCTATCAAACCAGCTAAACAGAACACAATTGATGAGGAACATGGTAAAATTATCAAATTATATCAGAGAAAGCACCTACAAGGGATCATTCCTCAATATGAAAGAAGAAGGCTACATTCCTCATCAAACGTTTAATGCTGATGAAACCAGTCACTCCATTCCACCAAGCCATCAATGACCATCACAAAGGTAAATAAAACAACTTTATTATGCAGTACAGTTTATTTCTTTAATTATAATACCACAGCACATTTATTATAAATAAAATAAGGTATATTTTGTGTAGTTTTAAGGCTTAGAAAATTAGAAAGTAGAAAATTATATTTTATGGGCACCTGGGAACGGAATATTCTCATTTTAATGGTTTCTTATGAGAAATACATGTTTGGCAGACAAACTTTTTACCTTACACACACTTTCTGGGAACCAATTAAGTTCGTGAGCTGAGGTATCACTGTATTTCCATTTCCGCCTGTCTCGTCTCTGTCTCGCCTTCCTTTTTTTTTTCCTTCTCTCTTTTGTTCCCTCCTCATCTCAGCCACTTTTCATCCCCTGCCGCTCTTAATCCGTCTGCCGCTTTCATCTGGCTTCTTCAGCTGTCATTTCCACACTTTGTAGTCTGGCGCGGATTGTCCTCAAAGTGTCAAAGCTCTGCGTCAACTCTTAACTTCCTCCTTGCGCAGAGGCTCCATGCACCGAGAACGACGCAAGTTCCTCAGGTCCGCCCTCAAGGAGCTGGCCACCGTCTTAGCCGACCAGCCGGGCCTTCTGGGTCCGAAGGTAGCCATTTTGAAACGCGCCATTTTGACGCCGCCTATCCGGCGACGTGACCAAAGCGCCCCGTCTCCCTTTCAGGCCTTATTTGTTTTCATGGCATTGTCGTTTGCCCGAGACGAGATCATCTGGTTGCTTCGGCACGCCGACAACATCCAGAAGAAAAGCACGGATGACTTCATCGACAAGTAAGGTGCCGGCCAAAGTCGCCCTTGGGCGGTCGGGCGGGTGCCTCCACGCGATCACGCTGTTTTTTTTTTTTTTTTTTTGCTGAACAGGCACATCGCCGAGCTGATCTTCTACATGGAGGAGCTTCGAGCCCATGTGAGGAAGTACGGCCCTGTCATGCAGCGATACTACGTGCAGTACCTGTCGGGCTTCGACGCCGTCGTGCTCAACGAGCTGGTGCAGGTACAGCGACATAATTTCCAAACAGTTCAAGAGTGTCACAGTAACAGTCAAACCCGGGTTTTCGATCGTAATCCGTTCCAGAAAGCTGTTTGAAAACCAAAACAACACTTCTCATTATAATCAATGTAAAATCTTTTAATCCGTTCCAATCGATCATTACCAGACACGTCTACTTGTTCGTAAACAGAAACATTTCCCATTAGAATTAATATAGTCAATATCTGATCAAATCGGGAAAAACAAGGGACCAGAAAGCTGTTCAAAAACCGTTATTATAATGGAAATGTTTCTGTTTTCAACCCATGTCATCGATGTCTGATTGAATTGGAAAAAGGAGGGACAATATACAGTTAAACTTGAATTTTCTACCATAATCTGTTTCAGAAAGCTGATCGAAAATCGATTTGGTTGAAAACCGAAAATTTTCCATTATAATCAATGTCATCAATGTCTGATCAAATTGGATAAACGAGGGACGGATATACAGTCAAACTTCAATTTTTTACCATAATTCGTTCCAGGAAGCTGTTTGAAAACCGATTTGTTCATAAACCAAAACATTTTCCATTATAATCAATGTCTGATCAAATGGGGAAAAACGAAGGAAGCATATACAGTCAAACCTCAATTTTCAACCATAATCCATTTCAGAAAGCTGTTCGAAAACTGATTTGGTTGGAAACCGAAACATTTCCCATTATAATCAATGATTGATCAAATTGGAAAAACAAGGTTCAGATATACAGTCCAACCTCAATTTTCGACCATAATTCGTTCCAGGAAGCTGTTCGAAAACCGATTTGGTTGAAAACCAAAACAACATTTCCCATCATAATCAATGTAAAATCTTTTAATTCGTTCCAAGCAATCTCAACCTTTGTGGCGATTGAACAACACTAACACGTAACCCTCCCTTGTCATGTGTCGCTTTTCTATATTTTAAGCGGAGCTTTTTAATGTGTGGCAGAACCTGTCTGTGTGCCCAGAGGACGAGTCCATCATCATGTCTTCGTTCGTCAACACGATGACCTCGCTAAGCGTCAAACAAGGTCAGCTCAATATGGCCAGAACATGTCTTGGTGGCAAAGTCTCCGGTAAAGATGGCGGAATTGTGTTTTGCAGTTGAAGATGGCGAGGTCTTTGACTTCCGGGGCATGAGGCTGGACTGGTTCCGATTGCAGGTTTTGAACTAGCCACTCTCGCTCTTTCTGTCTTTCAATTTCCGTGCGTCACGAAATGTCCCCCGCACCGTTTTGGTCTCCTTTTTGCAGGCCTACACAAGCGTGTCAAAAGCTAGCCTGGGTATCGCCGACCACAAGGAGCTGGGCAAAATGATGAACACCATCATCTTCCATACCAAGATGGTGGACTCGCTGGTGGAGATGCTGGTGGAGACCTCGGACCTGTCCATCTTCTGGTGAGACAGCGTTGGCCTTCGAGCCCGATCGCCGTTTACCTTCCGCGACTGAACTCCCGCCGCGCTTGCGTTGTGCTGTGCGTCCGCAGCTTCTACAGCCGCGCCTTTGAGAAAATGTTCCAGCAGTGCTTGGAGCTCCCTTCGCAGAGCCGCCACTCCATCTGCTTCCCGCTGCTGTGCACGCACTTCATGTCCTGCACCCACGAGCTCTGCCCCGAGGAGGTAAGGCGCCCGGGCGACCAATCCCCATCTGCCCGTCTTGCCGTGTCCACATTGTTTCCTGGCCTGCAGCGGCACCACATCGGCGACCGCAGCTTGTCCTTGTGTAACATGTTTCTGGACGAGATGGCCAAACAAGCCCGAAACCTCATCACGGATATCTGCACCGAGCAGTGCACCCTCAGCGACCAGGTAGGAAGTGGTGTCGCAGGTGTCGACCGCCTCGGAGCGGTCGCCGTAACATTACAAAATGGGCCATTGACTAAATTAACCCCTCAATTTTATAAATTGCCGATTTTCAATATCTGAACATTTTCTAAAATGGTGATTTTTTTAAATATATATTTTTTTCCAAAATGGCAATTTTCTAAATCTGTCAAAACATTCTTAATTGGCGATTTTAAGCATTCTTTTAAATTTTCCAAAATTGCGATTTTCAAAATGTCTTTTTTTTCTAAAATGCCGATTTTCAAAATAAATAAAAAAAATCGAAAATGGAGATGATAATTTTTTTGTTCTAAAATGGCCATTTTCTAATTAAAAAAAATCAAATTGAGATTTTCTAAATTAATAATAATACATTTTATTTCAAGCGCCTTTCAAAACACCCAAGGACACTTTACAATAAAAACAATAAAACAAAGCACATAACAATAAAACCATAAGTAAAATGATACATAAATTGTTTGCAACATTTCAAAATGGCTCTGTTGTAAATTTTTTACAATGTTCTAAAATTGCGATTTTCATGTTTTTTTAAATGTCAAAAATTCTGATTTTAAAATTTTAAAACAAATTTCTAAAATTATTATTTTTTTTTTACAAATTTTCTAAAATGTCGATTTTCAAATAAAAAAATATAGATAAAACAGAGATTACATAAAATTTCTACAGTTTTAAAATGACTATTTTAACTCTTTTTACAATTTTCTAAAATTGCCATCTTCAATTTTTTTTTATTTTCTAAAATTGCGATTTTCAAATTTTATTTAACTAAAATTGTCATTTTTAAAATTTGTGAAAATGTTCTCATTTGGCGATTTTCAAGAATGTAACAAAATTTCCAAAATCTTAATTATATTTTTTATTGTAAACAAATTCTAAAATGGCGATTTTCAAAATGTTTCTAAATTTCTCAAATGGCAATTTTCTCACATATTTATACATTTTTAAAATGGCTGTTTTCAAAATCTTCAAAACATTTTCGAAAATTGTGATTTTTAAATTGTGTTTAAAATTTGAAAAATTGTGACTTTCAAAATTTTCAAAACATTTTCATCTTTTTAACTAATTAACTTCAATTTTCACATTCTTTTTAATTTTCTATAATCGTGATTTTCTGAATGTTTTCAAATTTGCTAAAATGGCAACAATCGTCAAAAGAACAATTATTTCTGTTCAACTGTCACAAAAAAAAGTTAATTGGATAACTGACACAATTTTTTAGTTTTCTAACTGACATCAGAAAAACGTTTTATAGCATCTAAAATACCCAAAACACGCAGGCTGATATTTTTAGTCAAATGCAAAACACCAATAAAAATGAGTTAAAGTGTCCCAAAATTACTTCAAAATGACCTCAGAGATGGCGAGTTTCAGAAAGTCCCGCCCCCTTGTTCGTGACGTCACGCAAGGACGTCTTGCCTTGCTCTAGAATCAAAACAATGGTTTCAGATTCGGAGAAGATGCTTTCTTGTTACTCATCCAGTTATCAATATGATTCAAATACAGTAAAGTCTCGTTATATCGATGTCGGATATATCGATAGTCCCGGTTATATCGATATTTTTTTGACTCCCTTGAATATCGATATAACGAGACTTTACTGTAGTTCTGAAGAGGAAAGCATACATGTTTGCAATCGATTAAAGAAGTCCTTCCGTATCAATTCGAGCCGTCAGGACTCCAATATAGCGTCCCAGAAAATGCACACGATGGAGCCCAAGCCCTGTTGGAAATGGGCTGATTCGTCTGCTGGAAATTTGTGTCAACTAGTATCAAATAGTAGTCTTGGTTCAATTCATCATTGCGTTATTTATGTGTTTTCCTTCTAATTTCGCCGTCAACATGAAGTTTTCAGACCAAACAAAGTACCCAAAATGCATTGTGTGTCGCTTTCTCAGTCAGGAGCATTCCTAACGTGACGTCACGTCAGGAATCGTCACCAACTCGAAAACAAGACTTCCTGAATATTCAGCGCGAGTCTTAAAACGTAAAAATATAGCTATATGCTGTGGAATCTTTGTAAAATAGGCTCAGTAGAAGTCATTTAAAGTGATTTTACAAAATATGGACCCAGAGGCGTCGGTTGACCTTTAAGTGTTTAGAAAACGTGAGTGAACGTTCAATTTTCAATATCAATTTAATTTCGATATGCATGTGCTTAAAACACATGCTAGCTGAAATTAACATAAAAAAAGCAAATATGAATGGTTCGATTAAATTGATTTCATTTAATTGCTGTGATAAGTAAAAAAACGCCCCCTCCCCTCCCTCCGCAAAATCTTTCCCCCTTTGCAAAACGTTTGGATAACGATGCTCTAAAAGCCCCCCAAAAGCCGTCCATTTTCGTCCTCAAACCTCGCCGTCAATATTCTTTTGCGAGCGCATGACGTTAAAAAAAAGCCTCTTAAGTTGATGTCCGTGTCAAACGTGGTTGACGGCCATCTTTTCCCACGCGTGCGCCAGCTCCTTCCCAAGCACTGCGCCAAGACCATCAGCCAGGCTGTCAACAAGAAGAGCAAGAAGGCCACGGGGAAGAAGGGCGAGCCAGAGAGGGAAAAACCGGGGGTGGAGAGCATGAGGAAGAACCGACTTCTGGTCACCAAGTGAGAGCTTGTTTTGACAAAAACAACAACAACAAAAATGGCAACTAAATGACAACCTTGTGGCCGTTCCTCTTCCAGTCTGGACAAATTGCACACGGCCCTATCGGAACTCTGCTTCTCCATCAACTACGTTCCTAACTTGGCGGTGTGGGAGCACACGTTCACGCCGAGGGAGTACCTTACCTCCCACCTGGAGATCCGTTTTACCAAGTAAGGATACGGCCTGACTTTTTGCTCACTTTTAACTCATTGACTGCCAGACGATGTGGAAAAATGTGTCCACTCCAGGGTTTTTTGTCATTGTCACTCGAATTGCAGGACCCAAAGAATATTGAGTTTTAGGACGACATATACATTAAATTCAGCGTAAGAAACCTTACACTCCCTTCTTTCATCAGAAAAAAATAGTTAATTCCCAAGTTATGTGGGTCTGGAGTTTTGGGGGGCGGCTGTACAAAATACAGTATTGATTGATATAGTGCGTGAAGTTGTAACAAAGCTCTAACATGGACAAATGCTGCCCTCTCGTGGAAGGGAAAAAAACATCACCAAAGGTCTGACCAGTGCTTTATCTGCACCCAAATAAGAAAAATTGAAACCAGAACAAATTTGGGTATGTTGCTCCATCAGAAAAAAGTGTTAATTCCTAAATAATATGGGTCTGGAGTTATATGAGCTTGAAATGGGGGCGGCTGTACAAAATAAAATACATCCATATTGGTTTGTGTAGTGCTTTAACAATAGCTGAAGCTGTAACAAAGCGCTAACATGGACAAAAGGCAAATGCTGTCCCCTTGTCGGGGGGAAAAGTGGCCAGAGGTCTGAGTAGCGCTTTAATAGCACCCCCCGCAAGAAAAATCAAAACCCGAACAAATTCGGGTATGGCGCTCAATCAGAAAAAAAGAGTTAATTCCTAAATGATATGGACCTGGAGTTATATGAGCTTGAAATGGGGGCAGCTGCACAAAATACAATACATCCATATTGGTTTATATAGCTTTAACAACAGCTGAAGCGCTAACAACAAAGAGCTAACATGGACAAAAGGCAAATACTGCCCCCTTGTGGAAAGAAAAGTCTGACCAGCGCTTTATTGGCACCCAAACAAGAAGGAAACAAAACCCGAACAAATTCGAGAATGGCGCTCTACGTGATACTTTGAATTCAATTCAGCAAGTCAGCAAGTCCCGCACCCCCCCTCCCCCTGCAGGTCGATCGTGGGCATGACTATGTACAACCAGACCACCCAGGAGATCGCCAAACCCAGCGAGCTGCTCACTAGCGTGCGAGCTTACATGACGGTGCTGCAGTCCATCGAGAACTACGTGACCATCGACATCACGCGGGTGTTCAACAACGTGCTGCTGCAGCAGACGCAGCACCTGGACAGCCACGGCGAGCCCACCATCACCAGCCTCTACACCAACTGGTGGGTAGTGAAGCGAAGACCACACCGAATCGTCTCAGGAAAAAAAAAAAACAACCGCACCGTTGCGGTCGCCATCTTTGATGTGGCAAAATAAAACCAAGTGTGCCGTTGCAGTCGGCATTTTTGATGTGGCAAAAAAAACAAAAGACACCCAACACCAATTCCGCAGTTGTTGTCGCCATCTTTGATCTGGCAAAAGAAACCCAAAATAAAATGCGCCGTTGCGGTCGGCATCTTTAATGTGGCAAAACCCAAAAGAAAACCGAAAACCAACCGCGCAGTTGCGGTCTTCATCTTTGTTGTGGAAAAAAAACAAAAGTAACCCAAAATCAACTGCGCCATTGCGGTCGCCACCTTTGATGTGGCAAAACCCAAAAGAAAACCGAAAACCAACCGCGCCGTTGCGGTCGCCATCTTTTATGTGGCAAAAAAACAAAAGAACCCAAAAACTGCCGTTGTAGTTGGCATCTTTTATGTGGCAAATAAAACAAATGAAACCCAAAAACAACTGCGCGTTGCGGTTGCCATCTTTGATGTGGCAAAAAAAACAAAAGAAAACCCAAACCAACTGAGGCGTTGCAGTAGCCATCTTTCATGTGGTAAAAAAACAAAAGAAAGCCACATCCAACTGCGCCGTTGCGGTTACCATCTTTAATATGGCAAAAAAACAACAAAAAAAAAACAACTGCACCGTTGCGGTCGCCATCTTAAATGTGACGAAAAAACAAAACCAACTGCACCAATGCGGTCGCCATCTTGCATGTGGCAAAAAACATCCAACTCCGCCGTTGCGGTCGCCATCTTTGCTGTTGCAAAAATCCACAAGCAACCAAAACCAACTACGCTGTTGCGGTCGCCATCTTTGATGTGGCGAAAACCCAAAGAAACCCAAAACCAACTGCGCCATTGTGGTCGCCATCTTTGATGTGACTTCTCAAACGCTGGCGCAGGTACCTGGAGACGTTGCTGCGGCAGGTCAGCAACGGGCACATCGCTTACTTTCCCGCCATGAAGGCCTTTGTCAACCTGCCTACCGAGAACGAGCTGACCTTCAATGCCGAGGAGTACTCTGATATCTCAGGTAACAACCCTGCCGATCGCAACATGTCCGCCAATCGCAAAATGTCCACCGATCGCAAAATGTCCGCCGATCACCAAACGTCCTGATGCTCCTCGGCAGAGATGCGTTCGCTGTCAGAACTTCTGGGACCATATGGGATGAAGTTCCTCAGCGAAAGCCTCATGTGGCACATTTCGTCGCAGGTGGCCGAGCTGAAGGTACGGGCGGCGTGTGACCCAGCCCCTTTTTTTTTAAATCCACCTTCTTCTTTGCCGCAAACGTGATCGATCTCGTGTGTGTGTGTGTGCAGAAATTAGTGGTGGAGAACATGGAAGTGCTGACCCAGATGAGAACCAGCTTTGACAAACCCGACCACATGGCGGCGCTGTTCAAGAAGCTCACTTGTAATAATACAATGCAATATAATAAAATACAATATAATACATAGTGATTTATACAGCGCTGTAACAATAAGGCGTCATTTTGTCTAGCTACCTTTAGCCATCGTTTCGATTTCGGCCGCTTTTTCAATTTTTTTTTTTTTTTTATTGCAGCGGTGGACAGCGTCCTGAAGAGGATGACCATCATTGGGGTCATCTTGTCCTTCCGCTCGTTGGCCCAGGAAGCGCTGAGAGACGTAAGAAACATAAAGACAAACGTTCCTGGAGCTCACTGGAGCTCCCAAAACAGCAACAACAAAAAAAAAACAAATGGGGTCTTTTCTCTTGTTTAGCGTTGGGACGTGGACCAGGAAAAATGCGGGTGTATAACCTAAAAAAACAAAAATGTAACTGCGTTATTATCATTTGCCTTCTATGTCTAAAAACAAAAACCCACCTCACATGTTTCAGTGCACATTTTTTATTAAGGTTTAAAACAACCTTGGATAAAACATTCATGATAACAGTATCGAATGTACAGCATTTCCATGTACTAAAACAACAAATAAACCCCTGAACAGTTCTTTTTTAGTAATTAACACAACATCGTGATAAAGATGTGAAATAAACACAACAAAACAAAACAGAAAAAAACAACAAATTATACTCTGCTGTTCTGTTAAAAAATAAATTCTCTGACAAGCATATACTTGAATAAATACAAGGGAATACATTTCAATGTACTCGTTATAAGGTGAAAATCAAAGTAAAACTTACTAAAAACAAACAGTATTCTTGAAATGAAAAAATACATTTTGGTGGAATCCAAGTTTACACATCAAATTATGAATAGAAAATCAGTCACAAACAGTACATCAATGTTTAGGTATACAAAGCAGAGTAAAACTATGAAATTACTTATCCAGTGTTGTTTTGTTCCGTAATATTGGAGGCACTGGTGCCTTCAATATTGCGGAACAAAGCATTTTTCAAACTTAGCAGGCGTGGTTTGAGTGGTCTGTTATCATCAAGCAGTATTTTCTGAATGAAGGTGAATGTGTGGATTAATTTTTTGGGAGAATCTAAATGCAGTGCATACATTAAACCAAACAAGAGGAGGTGTGTATCAGCCAACCTGGGGAGACATCTCACAATAATGCCATCTTCTATCACAACAGAAATGCTGTTGGGGTTAAACAAGATGGCGCTAGTTGTCAGTTGTCAGTTGTCACGGAGAGAAGTGCGACAGGAATGTTTTCAATGTCTGGATCCTCTTCCCACTGCAAAATACATCAATAGACATTTGTGTCAAGTCAGGCAATACATACATTGCATGTTTTGAAGAACTGTGAGTCATCTTCTCGTAGGTATGCATGGAGAGCACAAAGGGCCAGACTGCGTCTCGTGTATATCATGCTGCTCCTTTATCAAAAGCAAGAGGAGATAAAAGCCAAGTTTTAATTTGGGGAAAGCGACAGGAGTTTAACATTGCAGTACTTGTCTTCAGCATCTCAAACCCAAGACAGTGGCCTATGGAGAATTAAGTTTAGGTAAAATTCTGTTCAATATAAAAAAAATACATGTATTATTTTTAATGTGATTCGGGTAATTAATCATGTAGCAGTAATAAAAATGTAAACATACCTTAGATAATGGTGATGTTACTCAATTTCCACCCTGGGGCTAAAAGGTTTAATAGAAAAAACACAACAAATGTAATCATTTAATTTAATAAAACACCCTGATCCATGTTTACTTTTTTAATTGAATAAATAATCTAATTTACCAGATTAAATGATGCCATCAAGCCAGTCAAGTGTTTGCAGTTTGAAAAATGGTGTTTGCAGGTGTTTGCAGTTTCAAAAATAAATTTCAAAATTTTTATGTTTACACATGAATGACCATTTAAAACTACACCAATTGTACAGAGTGATATTTCATTTGGCTAGCATTATATTTACTTAGTGCCTTCTTAAAACGGCAGCACAACTGTTGCACGTTGAATTAGCATGATTTATTGTGCTGCCGTTTAAAACAAAGTTAACTCAAAGCACCAACCCGGGTGACCCTTATAACTTTTGAAGTTCATATAAAACTTAATCTAACACCCATTTGACGATTATTGTCAGACCTTCGCCGACACAAACATAACTTTTTATCACATCGTGATAGTTGTTACTCCACCACCGCCCAAACAAACCTGCGTACAATTCTCTTAATAACACTGCTGTGTCTTTCTACAAACAAGAGACGTTTAAGAAAAAAACTTCTTACCACAGAAGAGCTCGTAACATTAGGAGAAGTCCGTGGCTCGAGCGGTGGATGACATTGATATTAAATACGATTGTTTGTCTTTCCACCCTAATTTAAAATAAATAATCCGTCGGTCTCTGCCAGATTCAGCCGTTGAGAATTCAAATGGCGTCCAATGAGAGCACGCAGTGACGTCATCACACAGCTTCCTGCCGTGAACTCAAAATGTTTGAGTAAACGATTGCCATGAACTCAAAAGTCTTGATTTACTGCAAATTAAAAACGCAGGACTCATTCAAAAACTCAAAACGTTTGAGTTTTTGAAACAAAAAATCGGCTTTTGAGTTGACTGACCTCAATGACTTTAAGTCAGTAGTACTGTTCGGGTTTACACTGTGGTTGAGATCTCTTGGAACGGATTAAAAGATTTTACATTGATTATAATGGGAAATGTTGTTTTTGATTTTGAACAAACCGTTACCATTGACTTAGCGAGTACAGTCAAATTTTTCAAACGTCCGAGTTCTCGACCAATTTGGTTTTCAACCACAAATGTGTTTTTTTAATGTCGTTTTACAACCAAAAATGGGGTTTCGAACAAACTGAGCGCGCCTGAATGTACCACTATACTCCCCTCTGCTTCCTTATATGTCACTTCCTGGTGTCACATCTCATTGTGGCTGACGTATTATCCGTGTGTAGCGTTTCACTGTGAGCCAGTGTGTTTTTATTGCTCAATCACGGTTAAAAAAAACCCAACATAAAACAGACGTGTCTGGTTGAGATCTCTCGGAACGGATTAAAATAGTTTACATTGATTATAATGGGAAATGTTTTGGTTTTCAAAGAAACCGTTACCATCGACGCGTTGCGTCATTGTTTCTCGGGATGTCGAGACAAACTACGTTCCTGTTCTCCCACGCAGGTGTTATCGTGCCACATTCCGTTCCTGGTCAGCTCGGTGGAGGATTTCAAGGACCACATTCCCAGGGAGACGGACATGAAGGTAGAATTGCGTCAAATCCTGCCTAGAATAATGTTCCAACATGGCCGAGCCAAGAACATAGGAGGCAGACCAAACAAAATAATAATATAATAATCAATTTCGTTTCTCAGTGCCTTTCAAAACTCTGAAGGTCACTTCACAGTCATAGGATCAGTTTTTCTGTGGGTGAGCAGCGGCAGCCTCATGCGCCAGCGTTCACTCAACCCTGAAGAAGGCTCGCTAACTCTTCTTTTCCTTTCGGCTTTTCCAGTTTTGTGCATCCTCTCACACCCGCTACCTTCATGTCCTCTTTGACCACATCCATAAACCTCCTCTTCGGTCTTCCTCTCGGTCTCCTGCCTGGCAGTTAAAGGCTCAACATCCTTCTTCCGATATAGTCACTCTCTTTCCTATGGACATGTCCAAACCATCTCAGTCTGACTTTCTCTCCAAAGCCTCTAATATGAGTTGTCCCTCTAATGTACTCATTCCTGATCCCATCCAACCTGGTCACTCCCAAAAAAAAACTCAACATCTTCAGCTCTCCTACCTCCAGCTCTGCGTCCTGTCTTTTCTTCAGTGGCACTGTCTCCAGTCCAAACATCATGGCTGGTCTCACCACTGTTTTATACACTTTTCCTTTCATCCTAGCTGAAACCCTCCTATCGCACATCATACCTGACATTTTTCTCCAGCCGATCTGGACACGCTTCTTCACCTCTTTTCCACACTCTCCATTACTCTGGACAGTTGACCCCAAGTACTTAAAATCCACCAACTTCTTTATCTCTTCTCCCTGTAGCATTACTCTTGCACTTGAATCCCTCAAATTCACACACATATATTCCGTCTTGCTGCGACTGACCTTCATTCCTCTTCTTTCCAGGGCATCTCTAGTTTCTCCGCCACCTGTTCCCCGTTCTCGCTACAGATCACAATGTCATCTGCAAACATCATGGTCCAAGGAGATTCTTGTCTCACATCGTCGGTCAGCCTGTCCATCACCATAGCAAATAAGAAGGGGCTCAGAGCTGACCCCTGGCGGAGTCCCACCTCCACCTTGAATTCCTCAGTCACACCGACAGCACACCTAACAACTGTCTTACAGTCATGATACATGTCTTGCACCGCTCTGACATACTTTTCTGTCACTCCAGACTTCCTCATGCAATACCACAGCTCTTCTCTGGGCACCCTGTCGTACGCTTTCTCCAGAACTACAAAGACACAATGCAATTCCTTCTGCCCTTCTCTGTACTTCTCTATCAGCATTATTAAAGCAAACACTGCATCTGTCGTACTCTTTTTTTTTGGCATGAAGCCATACTGCTGCTCACAAATGTTCACTTCTGCTCTTAGTCTTGCTTCAACTACTCTTTCCCAGAGTTTCATTGTATGGCTCATCAACTTTATTCCTCTGTAGTTAGTACAACTCTGCACATCTCCTTTGTTCTTAAAAATGGGCACGGGTACACCCAGTCAGGAACACCACCGCCACCTCTCCAAGACACTTCCATACCTCGATTGGTAAATCATCAGGCCCGACTGCCTTTCCCTCCTTCTTCCTCTTCAGCGCCCTCCTCACTTCATCTTTGCTAATGTTTGCTACGTCTTGGTCCACAACAGTCATGTCTTCTACTCTTTGTTCCTTCTCATTTTCCTCATTCATCCATTCTTCAAAGTACTCTTTCCATCTTGCCACCACACAATTGGCACCTGTTAATACATGGCCATCTCTATCCTTAATCACCCGAACCTGCTGCAGGTCCTTACCATGTTTGTCTCTCTGTCTCGCCAGCCTGTAAAGATCAGTCTCGCCTTCCGTGCTGTCCAGCCAAGCATACAAGTCATCATAGGCCTCTTGTTTGGCCTTAGACACCTTTACTTTAACCGTGCGCTGCATCTCCTTGTACTGCTGTCTACTCTCGTCCATCCTCCCAGTGTCCCACTTCTTCCCTACTTCTTCTTTGCTAACCTCTTTCTCTGTATACACTCCTGCACCTTCCAATTCCACCACCAAGTTTCCTTATCTACCTTTCTTCCACTCGATATACCAATTACTTTCCGGCCTGTGTCTCATTATGTTTGCTGTAGTTTGCCAGTCATCTGGAAGGACCTCTTGCCCACCCAGTGCTTGTCTTACCTCCTTCCTAAATGTCATGCAACACTCTTCCTTTTTCAACGTCCACCATTTTGTCCTCACTTCAGCCTTTGGTTTCTTCATCTTCCTCACTGCCAGCGTCATCCTACACACCACCAACCTATTCTGTCTGGCTACACTCACCAACCACTACTTTGCAGTCACTGATTTCCTTCAGATGGCGCCGTTGACACAAAATGTAGTCTACTCCACTCGTATAGGTCACCCTATGATCCTGTCTCTTCTCAAAGAAAGTATTCACAAAGGGCATTTCCATACTCTTAGCAAAGTCAACCACCATTTGTCCTTCAGCGTTCCTCATCTGGAGTCCAAATCTGCCCATCACCTCCTCATCATCTTTGTTTCCTGCGCCAACATGTACATTGAAGTCTCCACCAATTACAACCCTCTCACTTCATCAAAGTCCAACCAAAATTCTCCTTCTCCGCCACATCCTACTTGTCAAATTTTTCAAACATCACGCCTTCAATTTCTAGCTTCAGACTCATCATTCTATCTGATACTCTTTTTACTTCTAAGACATTCCTAACAAGCTCCTCTTTTAAGAAAACCCCAACTCCATTTCTCTTTCTTTCCACCTGGTCTCCTGGACACACAGTATGTCTCCCTTCCTTCTCTGCATAGTGTCAACCAGCTCTCGACCTTTACCTGTTATTGTTCCTACATTCAAAGTTCCTACTCTTAGTTCTATACTCTTGGCGTTCCATTTCTGTCTTTTCCTCCGGGCACACCTCCCTCCTCTCCTTCTTCGACCAACAGTAGTCAATTTCCACTGGCGGCCGTTGTTAATCCGGGCCTCGACCGATCCGGTATGGGATTCAGAGGTTTGATTCGAATATTTGTTTTGGCAAAATTTTTTACATCGGATGCACTTCCTGACACAACTCTCTATTTATCCGGGCTTGGGACCGGCACAATAAGACACTGGCTCGTGCCCCCTTGTGGCTACATTGAAGAAGGCTAGCTAACTAGCTAATAGATAACTTGTAGATAGTTAGCTAGCCTATATATAGCTTATAGATAGCGAATATATAGCTAGCTAGATAGCCAGCTAGATTGCTAGCTAGATAGCCAGATTTTGTGTAATACAGTAAAGTCTCGTTATATCGATATCGGATATATCGATAGTCCCGGTTATATCGATACTATTTCTATGCACGCACGGAGAAAATTACATGCAAACAGGGTCGGATATATCGATAGTCCCGGTTATATCGATATTTTTTCGGACTCCCTTGAATATCGATATAACGAGACTTTACTGTATGTGAAAGTTATGTACAGGAACATGAATTAACTTAACTCCCTTCACCCCACATCACTGCCCTCTAGAGGAGGGAGAACCACATAACATATTTGTTTTGTTTTTTCATGTGATGTGTGTCCATCTAGGTGGCCATGAACGTCTACGAGCTCTCTTCCGCCGCCGGTTTGCCGTGCGAGATCGACCCGGCCCTCGTAGTGGCGCTGTCCTCGCAAAAGACGGGTAATGCGCACACACATGCACGCACGCCCCTCCCATCCACCGTCAGTTGACCCCTGGTTTGATATTTGCGTAGAAAACATCAGCCCGGAAGAGGAGTACAAGATCGCGTGTCTCCTGATGGTCTTTGTGGCCGTTTCCTTGCCGACGCTGGCCAGCAACGTCATGTCTCAGTACAGCCCCGCCATCGAAGGTACACGCACACCGGACATCCGCACCAAAGGCTAACCCTTGACTGGTCGCCAGCCAATCCCCCGCCCAGTCAGTGTGCTTATACTCATGTAGTACTTCTGGGAGTATCTGACACGACTATCGGCGCACGCTTCCAGAACAGTAACACCAAAATGCTCGGTTACACTAAAAAGAGCGAAATTAATTTCAAAGAATATATTTGGATTTAAAAATGAAAGAAAAATTGTCACGTTTGTTGAAATCGCCGGAAAAAAGTGCGTAATTGCTAATTTGACTAGCATCCGGCTACTCGTGTCAAATCTTAAATGGCGAGTGCTGTCAAATTTTTCAAATGTCCGAGTTCCTGATCAATTTGGTTTTCGACCAGAGATTTGTTTTTCATGCCTCGTTTTACAACCGAAAATGGGTTATTGACCAAACTGAGTGCACCTGAATGCTCCACTCGACTCCCCCTCCACTTCCTTATACGTCACTTCCTGGTGTCGCGTCTCATTGTGATCGACCCATTATCCTTGTGTAGCGTTCCATTGTGAGCAGGTGCGTTTTTATTGCTCAATCACGATTAAAAAAAAGCAGACGTGTCAGGTTTTGATCTCTTGGAACGGATTAAAATATGTTACATTGATTATAATGGGAAATGTTGTTTTGGTTTTTGACAAACTGTTTTCGAACAGGTTTCTGGAACGGATTATGGTTGAAAACCCAGCTATGACTGTATATCCGTCGCTCGATTTTCCGATTTGATCCCAAAGTCGTCTTCCAAAGCAATGCCAACATTCAAGGACGTCCCGTCCCACCCGTGTTGTCGTTGTTGAAAAGGAAGAGCGACACGCCAGCCATGTCGCGTCTGCGGGAACCGTCATTTACTGCTCCAGTGGCACGAGGCGGCGGCATGCAAACGGGCCGCGATTGATTCATTACTCCGCGGCTTCTTCCGTTTACCTCCACGTTAAGGTCACTCCACGCAGCAGCGCTAATTGAAGGTGATTATTGCCCCCCCCCCCCCCCAAAAAAAAAAAAAAAAACGGCGCACCGAATAAAGTGGATTGCGTAGCGTGGCGGATGGAGAGCCTCTCTCGATGGAGTCATTGAGATGCAGCGACGCTAACAACCTTGAAATGAAAGGCGCCGCTGTTAATATTGGCCGCCGGAAGAAGATAATGACTCGTAATGGGCTCCATTGTTAGCATGCGGACGTTGCGTGTCTCAAGCGCCTCTCGTATCGCAGGCTCGCACTCGCTCGCTTATTTTGGAGTTAAAATGAAATTTGAACGTGGTGTCAAATAGTCAAACGACCTTCATCGTTTCCCGTTTTGGGTCAGCCGGACGCACTGCCTAAGTCATGATAAAGCTAAATGACAAAATGCTAACAATTACAACAATAAAAATCATTCACTGACATTCACCAATTTATTCGGGAATTGAAAATGTGACATAGATTCCCATTCCTGAATCTGTTTGGGTTGTTTTTTTTAATATATATTTTGTCTGTCTCTGTATTTATGTGTGTATGTGTTTGTGTATATATATACAGTGAGACCTTGGCTTACGAACTTAATTGGTTCCCAGACAGAGTGTGTAAGGCGAAAAGTGTGTATCCCCCAAAAAAATTTCCCATAGGTAACCATTATAATGAGAAGAATCCGTTCCCAGGTCTCCATAAAATATAATTTTCAACTAAATAAGCCTTAAAACTACACACAACATATCTTATTCTATGTATAATAAATGTGCTATTGTATTGTAATGAAAGAAATACACTGCACTGTATAATAAAGTCACTTTATTTATATTTGTGATGGTCGTTGATGGCTCTTAATTGACACCTGTTGCTTTCTGAATTGTAAGGTCTTACGAAACTGAAGCATCACATTATCATTCATCATGTTGATGATTCTCATAGCCACAGTCTTTTCTGGATGGAACTGTTCAATAAAAGCCGGCACATCATTCCACTTAGCAAATCAAATCCTTTGTGTTGAGGACCTCATTATGGTCAGCAACAAGCTCCTCGATGTCATCTGCATCCACTTCGCATCCCATGTTCTGTCCAATGGAAACAATGTCGTCCAAAACAACAGTCATGAGATTCAAATCCTTCAAAGTCCCTCTCAAGGATGCATGCGGGCCACAAATTCTTCCATGCTGCTTTCAAGGAAGGGTAACATCATGCCAAGCCTTTTCTATCAGCTGAACACAATGAAATGGACAACACATTGAAATGGACTTAGCATATCCGCTAAGTGGCTAAATCAGACAAACGCACACCTCGTTCGTGTTTCTCAATGATCTCCTTCTCCTCGACTGTAATTTTATTTTGTGTCTTCTTAGGCTGAACACGAGCCTGTCGTGTCTTTTTCGTTCCCAAAAAAGCAAAAGTATCTGTAAAAAAAAAACACTTGGAGGCGATCGACGTATGTGTGTGTGTGTGTGTGTGTGTGTGTGTGTGTGTGTGTGTATGTGTGTGTGTCTCTCGCTCTCTCTCTCTAACTCTCTCGCTCGCTCTGGATCGACGTGTGCATTCAGAGAAAGGGGGTGTGGAAAGGCAGGCCGGCTGGGCCGCTTTTCACTCATGTGCTTTACTCCGCCAGCCATGGTGGGGGGGGGGGGGGTGTATCACGAAAAATTGTGCGTAATCCAAGGTTTTCTTCTTTCAACAGAAAAAAAATAGTTAATTTCTAAATTATGTGGATCCGGAGTTATCTGAGCTTGAAATGCGTTCCAAAGGCAAGGCGTTCGTAAACCGAGGCCCCACTGTGTGTGTGTGTGTGTGTGTGTGTTTGTGTGTGTGTGTGTGTATGTGTGTGTGCGTGCGTGCGTGTGTGTGCGTGTACACACACATATATATATATATATATATATATATATATATATATATCCTCTCAGGGGGCCATTTTGAGTTTGGGGAAGCCATTGGCCATTACATAAAAGTCTGGCTATCTAGCTAGCGATCTAGCTGGATACCAATACCTAGCTAGCTATATATTCTATCTTCTATCTCTAAGCTAGCTAGCTGGCTATCTATTAGCTAGCTAGCTAACTTTCTATCTAAGTTATTCCGGGTTGAGTGAACACTGGCACAAGTGGCTGCCGCTGCTGACCCACAGGAAAAAAACTGATCCTGTGACTGTAAAGTGACCTTGACAGTTTTGAAAGGCGCTTAGAAATGAAATGCATTATTATTATATGTATGGATATATATGTATGTTGATATATTTATCAATGGTCAGCCATGCATTTGACACCTCGGCCTTCAGTGATAATGAATTCACCCCCTTTACCACTGCAGGCCACTGTAACAACATCCACTGCCTGGCCAAAGCCATCAACCAGATCGCCGCGGCTCTCTTCACCATCCACAAAGGAAGCATCGAGGACCGGCTCAAAGAGTTCCTAGCTGTAAGCGCTATCTTGCTTTCGCTACCTTTCAAAGTCAGCTTTATTGTCAAATATGCTAATACGCATGACATACAGCACAGATGAAATTACTGTCCTATCGGACCCAGCGTGAAAGGCACTTATCATGACTTAATAAACACAAAAACGCCAATTTGCGCCGCTGCGTGTTCACGCGCCGCCATCTTGGGGAAAAAAATAAAAAATAACAAATGATATGACAACACAAAAATTTGCTGCCATTCTTGAATTTGTTCGGATTTTGGATTTTCTTGCGAAGTTTGCCGATAAAGCGCTGGTCAGACCTCTGGCAATGTTTTTTCTCTTCCACGATTTGCCTTTTGTCCATGTTAGCGCAAGCGTCTGCGTGTCACATGCGTGTCTCACGCATATGTGCTTGTTCCTACCTAGCTGGCCTCGTCCAGCCTTCTGAAGATCGGCCAGGAGACGGACAAGATGACGACGCGTAACCGAGAGTCGGTTTACCTGCTGCTGGACATGGTGAGATTTGCTGCATATTGATCTCATTCACTGTCATTCATCAATTTATTTGTGAATTGAAAATATGACACCATTCCAGAATTTGTTTGACTTTGGTTTTTATTGCTTGGGTGCCGATAAAGCGCTGGTCAGACCTCTGGCGATGTTTTTTTTTTTTCCTTTCCACAAGGGGGCAGCATTTGTCTTTTGTCCATGTTAGCGCTTTGTTTCAGCTTCAGCTCTTGTTAAAGCGCTATATAAACCAATATGTATGTATTGTATTTTGTACATCTGCCCGCATTTCAAGCTCAGATAACTCCGGATCCACATAACTTAGAAATCAACTCTTTTTTTTCTGTTGAAAGAAGAGCATCTAAAGTTTCTAACGCTGCATTGAAATGTTTATGTAATCCTAAAACTGAATAATCTGTTTCCTGCAATTTGAGTGACAATGACAATAACCCTGGCACTGGAGTGCACACATTTTTGCACATGGTCTGCCAGTCAATGAGTTGATTGGGAAAAATCTGATTTGTTTTTGTTGTTATTATGACTTTACGCTGCAGAAACGACATTGATTTCCCAACTTAAAAAAAAAAAAGTGCTTATTGAATGGTATTCAATGCTTCTGGCGCGCAACTGCTAGCCCTTAAATTCTCCTACAAATTGAGCAAAACCAACAAAAATGCTGATGTCTGCTTTAATTTTTGTTTGCGCACCCCGCAGAGATCATTCATCACGCGAATAATAACAAAATAATATTTACCATCCATATACATATAGTAATCCTCCATTTTGTACAACTAAAGCTAGGTAGCTAGCGTTTAGAAATGAAGGGATGCCCATTTCAAGGTAAGAGTATTGTCATCAAATGGTGAGTAGTTTTACTTTATTTCAATGTTATTATGGCCATTTTATATTTGAGTTGGTGGCGTACATTTCCGGGTTGAGTGACCGCTGGCGCATCTGGCTGCCGCTGCTCACCCGCAGGAAAAAAATGTTCTTATCCTGTGCCTGGAAAGTGTCCTTGAGAGTTTTGAAAGGTGCTTATAAATACAATGGATTGTTATTATTATTATTATTATAAGTAACTATTGTAATTTCATCCCAGCACGCACGCACCCGTATCACGCCGCCAAGTTATCGCCATCGGTCACATGCTTACATGCTAACATGCTAACATGCTATGCTTTTTGTACATCGTCTGGCTGTGAATGAGTTAAATGACGGCCAACAGAATTGGTTATGACTGACATCGTATAAAAAAAAAATCGGTAGCGCCAGCCTGAGCTAGGGGACTAGCTGGAAAAGGTGATGGGCAGGGTGCGGAGGGTCCAGTAGGATTTTTCTGCGCTCTTGTTTTGATTCTTGTGTTCCCTCTATATATCAGAATCATCTTTATGGGCCAAGTATGTAGAACACACAAGGAATTTGTCTGCAGTAGAACACACTGCACTAGTATCATCATAAAAAAAAATGGAGGCACTATACAGTTCTATTTGGCTTACTGTTTAGAGAGTTAATGGCGACGGGCAAGAAGCTGTTTAAATGTCAGCTGGATTTGGTGCGCATGGATCGGTAGCGCCAGCCTGAGCTAGGGGACGAGCTGGAAAAGGTGGTGGGCAGGGTGTGGAGGGTCCAGTAGGATTTTTCTGCGCTCTTGTTTTGATTCTTGTGTTCCCTCTATATATCAGAATCATCTTTTTTGGCCAAATATGTAGAACACACAAGGAATTTGTCTTTGGTAGAACACGCTGCACTAGTATCATTAAAAAATGGCAAAGAGGCACAATACAGTTCTATTTGGGTTACTGTTTAGAGAGTTAATGGCGACGAGGGAAGAAGATGTTTCAATATCTGCTGGATTTGGTGCGCATGGATCGGTAGCGCCTGCCTGAGGGGAGTAGCTGGAAAAGGTGGTGGGCAGGATGCAGAAGGTCCAGTAGGATTTGCCGCGCCCTTGTTTGGATTCTTGCAGTGTGCAAGTCCTCGAGAGTGGCTAGTCCGCTTCCTATGATTTTTTTCCGCCATGCTAACTGTCGCTTGAAGTCAGATTTTGTCCCATTTTTGCACAAAATCTTCGCTTAATATTTGCTAAAAAAAATTCAGGAAAGGAGAGCCAAAATTGAACTGCCACGCCCGCCCGGTGATGGCGTTTCGTTTGACGCCATGTTGTTGTTTTCTTGCCAGATTGTGCAGGAGTCCCCCTTTCTCACCATGGATTTGCTGGAATCCTGCTTCCCGTACGTGCTCCTGCGTAACGCCTACCACGCCGTCTACAAGCAGAGCATCAGCGCCAACGCGTGAACACTTGACGGTAGTCTGAAAAACGACGCCTGTGCCCCGCCATTTACGATTCGCGGTCCTCCATCATGATTTGATGAACAAGTCACCTTGAAGCAGCCTAGAATGCTACAAAAACTACCCTCGTCACGTATAGTGTGGCCTCTTGGTGCTGAGAAACTACATTGGGGTGAAGGGGAGGAGCTTGTTTTGGAAAAATAGTGCTATAATAGCCCCATCATGTGGCGTCTACAGGAAATTGCAACCCTTTTCAGGCGCATCATCGCAATTGACAGCGAGGCTCTTGTCTCAATCCCCCATGCCGCCCAACTGGGGGTTAAAGGTCAAGGTCATAAACGCCACCAGGGGGTGCAATAGCACTACTTTTACAATCAAGCTGTCTTAACAGTTGCTCTTCTTAAAAAAAGTTTTAGAATTGCCCGTCGCTCTCACACGATGGCAGAAAAACCCAAATTTTGTCTAAAATGGGGTGCCTCAACTCAACCTCAACAAAGTTCCCCGATACCACAAAATGGCGTCATTAGCTTTGATGTAAATTAAGCTCACCAACGCGCATCCGTCGAGTTCTCTGGCGACAAGGAGGCAAACCAACGCAGTTGCGCCAGTGAAGCTGCTCAATACACTAAAATGACACAAATGAGTGAAGTGAGGATTTCCTTTTTTTTTTTTTTTTTTTTTTTTTTTTTTTTTAAATACAGGCCGGTCGTGAGTCAAATGTTCATCCGATTTACGACCGGCTCGACTTACGACCACCCGTACTTACGACCACAACCTCCAGACCCTATTTTAAAAATTTTAATTCTACGCCTGACACCGCAACGCGCTAGCAGGCCGGCAACGCGTACGACAATTTTGGCCAGCCAGCCAGCATCTCACTCTCGCACAGCAATGTGATGGTGTGATGGCACCAGAGGGGGGAGTTTGCTAGTCAGTCTCCCAAGTCTCTATTCAACATTTTGAATGGATTTCGACTTACGACCATTTTGACTTATAACCGTTTGGTCGGAACGGAACTCGGTCGTAAGTCGGATATTACCTGTACTTACATTTGATATGTTGACCCCAAAAATGTACAAACACGTAAATGAGTGAATGCTGCACTGCAAATATTTCTGGATTCACTTAACTGTGACCAAGTGTTAAAAAAAAACGTGTTTGCAAAAAACACACAAGTGCATATGCAACATGTGACACACACACACACACACACGAGCTGGTTAAACGTGGGGATCATTCTACAATTTATTTAGTTATTCCTTTTTTTTTTTAATTTGTTTTTATATTATGTCATGCTGTCGCTCGGGGGACCGTCGCTATGGCAACAGAAAAACAAACACGAGCGGGTTTGTTATGCGAGGACAAGAAAAAAAACGTATAAATAAATAGTATATATAAATACACAGTACAGTATATATATTGAGTTGACACTAAACTATTTGTGGTGGATTTTGTTGATTTTTTTTCTTGATTAATGTTTTTTTTGTTGCTTGGAGGAGGGCGGCCGGTTGTGTACATTTTCCATTGAGGACAAGGACAGTCCTATCGTTTCGCCGCCTTGTCGCATTTCATAGCCAAAACACGCACGCTTGTAACATGGTGGTTTTGTATTTTATTTTGGAGGGATGGTGTGGGGTGGCTTCCTTTCTATCTTGTGGTGACCATGTGGCTTATATTCAAAAAGAAAACAACAAAAAAACGTGGTTTTTTTTTTTTTTTTGGAACGTGAACTCAACTGGTCTGTTTTTACATTTTCTTATTTTTTCAAATGGCCAAACGTGTTAACAACACTACATCATATGCTTGTTTGCCAGAGGAAAGGGAGGGGGGGGGGGGTCATGCATTTCTGTAACATAGTACCAGGAAGCCCTTGGCTGCTCTCCAATCATGGTTAATAAAGTACAAGTGAATAATGTCTTCAACTTTTCGAAGACTTTGGCTTCTTTGCTTTGCTGCCAAATTCGGTTCTAAATTGTGTTAAATAACAACAGATCATTTATTACAAGAAAGATGTGTTAACGTTAACAAAGCCTAAACATCGGCAGGGCCCGCGAGACATATATGCCACTTGATGATTGCATCTGGCTCACCGTATACACAACACATACATACGTACATAAACACATCCAAATACAGTGAAGTCTCGTTATATTGATATTCAAGGGAGTCCGAAAAAATATCGATATAACCGGGACTATCGATATATCCGACCCTGTTCGCATGTAATTTTCTCCGTGCGTGCATAGAAATAGTATCGATATAACCAGGACTATCGATATAACGAGACTTTACTGTACATACATAAACACACACAGCACATACCTACATATGTACGCAAGTAAATACATACACACATACAAATACATACCTTCATACATACGCAACACATACATACCTACACATATACACATACATTTATACAGATACATACATACACATTCAGATGCATACAGATACAGTGAGACCTCAACTTACAAACACCTTATCTTACAAACTTTTCGTCTTAAGAACCTCTAATTTATGAAAATTAAACCTTATAATAAGCACTAGTTTCATAATACACACCTACCACGGCTGGCGGAGTGATCTTCGGCGGAAGCACACGACCGAACAGCGCTCCAGCCGGCGCTACTTTGCACACCCCCTCTCATTGAATGCACACGTCGATCGCCTACTTGGAGCTTTTTGCTGATAATTTTACTATGATGGGACCGAAAAAATACCCACCATAGGCTCGTGTTCAGCCCAGGAAGACACAAAATAAAATCACTGTCGCCGAGAAGAAGGAGATAATTGAAAAACACGAACTAGGTGTGCGTTTGTGTGATTTAGTGGCCGAGCACGGCTATGCTAAGTCAACTATTGCTCCCATTCTCCGGAACACAGAAGCCATCAAAGGTGCGTCTGTTGCAAAACGTGTTTCCGTGCTCTCAAAGCGACGTCTCGGGCAATCGAAGAAGTTGAAAAAAACTTTATTTTACAGCACAGTTTATTTCTTTAATTACAGTCCTCATGTAATGTGCCTCTCTTTGTGACTTTATGATACAATGCAGTGTATTACTTTCATTACGATAGCACATTTATTATACAAAGAATAAGGTATGTTGTGTGTAGTTTTAAGGCTTATTTAGTTAACTATATTTTATGGAAACCCGGGAACTGATTATTCCCATTTTAATGGTTTCCTATGGGAATTTTTTTTTGAGATACACACTTTTCGCCTTACACACTCTGTCTGGGAACCAATTAAGTTCGTAAGTTGAGGTCTCACTGTACATACATACATACATACATACATACATTCTAATACATACACACATTCAAATACACACACACATACGTACATTTAAACATATATACACAACACATGCATACGTCTGTGTAAGCTCTCAGTCGTACAGGAGTGGTCCATCGATGAGAAGGTTTCTTCAGCCGTCATCTGTACAAAAGTGAAGGTTTCGGACGTTTCGCCTCCTATCCAAGAGGCTTCGTCAGCGAACTAAAGTCTTACTGATCGTATCGGCCCTATTTATATATCCCTAATGTCCAGACATAGTGGCGCCGGACACAGCTATGATAGGTCCCTACTTTCAGGTTGCGGGGGAGCAGAGGACCACTCCCTGCGGCCCCAAACAACACATGCATACAAACAAAAATTACATATACACATACATTTATACACACACACATACATACATACATACATACATACATACATACATACATACATACATACATACATACATACATACATACATACATACATACATACATACATACATACATACATCAGGTAAGTAGTTCGGTAGGACTTCAGATAAAGTGGAAGGACCCAGATGGAAGAAAGAAAATGCAAACATTTTTGAAATAATTATTAATAATTAATAATTTGAAGTACATTTTGTGACACTAAGTTAAAAATGACATTGGCAAATATTCTTATCAATATTATTTCTATTATTATTGTTAGGTGTGAGTGTGAGAGACTGTTGTACGTCTTTGTGTGCCCTGCGATTGGCTGGCAACTAATTCAGGGTGTCCCCCGCCTCGTGCCCGAAGCCAGCTGAGATCCCCCGCGACCCTAATGAGGAATAAGCGGTACGGAAAATGGATGGATGGATGGATATTATTAGTATTATTGTTGTTATTGTTGTTATTGTGACTGCATTTAACAGTTGAATTCGCTGGATGACAAGAATTGAATGTCCATACTTGAAGCTCTAAAAAAAGCTTGTGAATTTGTGGCTTTTTTCATGGACGCAATTTGGTGAGTGACGCCAACTCACCGGCAACAGCGACATTCCCAAATTGCTGTTACGGCGACGGGATGATCATGTAACTTCTGTTTTCGCCCCATGGAAAGGTTCCCAAAGGATGCAAATGAGTATAAAAGGCCGCTGAGGTAAGGTCATTCCGCAAACTGGTTGCACAGCCAAACTGGCAGTGAAAATCGCGACAAAAGATTCTCAATCAATGCCCGACTTGCCATATCGTAACAGATTGTTTATTCACAGCCACGTACGTCATGTGACCTGACATCGGACAGCGCTATCGCTCTTGTTGTCGTCGAGCGGGTCACGCGGCATCATGAGCGTGAGGATGAGGAGGGTGACGGCGAAGAAGAGGAAGTGCAACGGTGGCTATCGAGAGACCGAGTCGGGGCTAGTCGTGTCTTTTTGGGACATGTCTGAGAAAATCGGAAGAAAAGACAAAAGCAAAGCGTCAGAAACAGAAGCAGTAGGCGGAGCATTGGAAGATCATCAGCCAACCAATCCAATGGCAAACATGCATTTACACCACAGGTGTTCACGTCGAGGCCCGGGGGCCAAATGTGGCCCGCCCACTTCATTTTATTTGGCCCACCAAAGCAAATCAAACTTGTGAAATTCCATAATGCATGCTAAAAAAAATTAATTGTCCCCGCGTAAAGTAAAATAAGTCATTATTTGTGATTTGTGAAAACAGATTTTTGTCTAGCGCGAGAGTTCGACATTTTTACCCTGAAAAAAAAACAACCAAGTACAGGAAGGCCAAAAAAAAAAAAAAAAAAAAAAAACGATAGTGTATCGTAAGGTGTTTTTAGCTGTAAAAAAAAAACGACCGTGTATAGTAAGTAAGGCGTTTTTAGCTGAAAAAGACGACCATGTATATAGTAAGGCATTTTTGGGCTGAAAAAAAAAACCTGTGTAGTAAGGCGTTTTTAACTGGAAAAAAACCTTTCCATGTATAATAAGGCGTATTAGCCAAAAAAAACCACCATGTATAGTACGGCGTTTTTGACCCAAAAATAACGACCATGTATAGTAAGCCATTTTTAGCCGGGAAAAAAAGGCTTACTATATATGGTCGGGTTTTTTTTCTGCTAAAACGCCTTACTGTACACAGCGGTTTTGTTTTTTTTTTTCAGTTAAAAACGCCTTACTATACATGGTTGATTTTTTTCGGCTAAAAACGCCTTACTACACAGTGATACCTTGGCTTACAAACATAATTGGTTCCGAGACAGAGTGTGTAAGGTGAAAAGTGTGTATCCCAAAAATTAACTTCCCATAGAAAACCATTAAAATGAAAATAATCCGTTCCCAGGTCCCCATAAAACATAATTTTCTACTTTCTAATTTTCTAAGCCTTAAAACTACACAAAATATACCTTATTTTATGTATAATAAATGTGCTATGGTATTATAATTAAAGAAATAAACTGGACTGTAATAAAGTTGTTTTATTTAACTTTGTGGTGGTCGTTGGTGGCTTGATGAAATGAATAGCTTTTTGTGTCTCAAGGAGCTCTGGGTTGTACATCTTAGAAGTTGTTGTGATATTGCAACATATGCAAGCAGACACACTTGAAACATCATTAATAGCTGGATCCCTTGCTTGTCTCTTCATTTCAAATTGAAGTGATGGCTTGTGCGGGTTATTTGTGGAGCCTGATTGATGGGATTTTTAACCTTGCAGTCTTCACTCTGCCAAAGTTGAAACAGGTCCAAATTTCAGTTTTCTATCCAGTTTGTCACTCTCGCTCTGTTGTCTGCCTGTCTTTTTAATGTTTAAAACACCTCCCCTCACTGCTGCGTTCTTGACCAATCACGTGGCTTTAACCAAAGTGGAATAGAGGACAAAAAAAATGTCGGCAGTCATTTTCTTTTTGGGAGAATGGCTTCACTCTCTCTCTGTCTGTAAATTCCCCCCTCCTCCCTCACTCTTGACCAATCACGTGGCTTTAACTGACGACTGGGGGCGGGGAATAGAGGACCAAAACAAGCCGGCTGCCATTTTCTTTTAGGAGAACGGGCATTGTGGCAGCTCCGTGTGTATCCCGAAAAATAGTTTGTATACCAAGGTAAAATTTTCATAAATTAAAAACGGCTTACTAAACACGCCATACTAAATATTCCGTGATGAATGCGTTTACCGCCGCAACTGTTGCTCTGTGCCACGCCTCTCCCGTGATTGGCTAACAGGTTCCCGTTGGCTTCCTCCGGCCCGTTCTGATTGGTCCACGGGAAGGAAACGGCAGAGAGCTGCGCCGAGGTGGGAGTCAACTCACAGTCCGGCAGCCCCGTTGGCGGATGCTCCGCCCCCTCGTTAAGCCCTGAGTAGGACGGCGACAACCATGTTTGACACAGTGGCATCAACATCACATAGAGACCACATTGAAGTCCAAGATGGCGCCCGACTAGGCAACCGCAGCTTGGAATTGAAGCGGATTTATGTGAAACGAGATGTGATACAATCTCTTTTTGTCAATAGATGCTAACAGCTTTCCACATTTAGCTTGTCGCAGACGTGCACATTGCACCGTCGTCGCACATCGGTGAAAATGACGCTTTGATATTCAGTTCCATGTAGAACTGTTTCATGCGACACAGATGGTGCAGAAAATGCTAAAGCTTGAATGATTGTTTCTATTGTTTGTGTGGTGTCACATTATTTTTAACGTCAAGATGGCGCTCATCTAATCTAATTTCTTCTTTTCCTTTTGGCTTTTCCCTGAGGGAAAAACCGAAAGGAAAAGAAGATCAGATGAGCATTTACTTGCTTGACTCACAGTGTAGAAATTGACATTTCACAGCAGCATAAAATAAAAGGAGCTGCTGTAAAGGCAAACATTTGCATCTCAAATTGAATGAAATGAAAAAGGGCTTTGGAAAATGATTTCATTTGCACCGATGGAAATCAAAACATGCAGAAATCCTGCTGCCGCGCTTTAAAGGCTATAACGCCGCTGGTGGTGCTATTGAGAGCTGCCACGTACAAGTCCGTAACTACCACACGCCCTCTTTACGGATCGATAGAAGAAAAGCTTTTAAGGTCTTCACTTCCTGTTTGAAGGTTGCGCATTAATCTGTGGATGTTTTTCGTCTGTCTGCGCATCGGGAAAAAAAAAAAACAAAGGCTCATGTACGCAAAAAGAGACGGAATGCAAATGTCAACAATATGATATGATCCCGATATGACAAGCAGTATCACGATATCGTGCGCAGTTGATACTGTAAAGATGTTGTTTTTATGATGTACCCACAATGGCGCACACCACCCTTTTTTTTTGCGCATTTTTTGACACGCTCATGAAAAAAAAAAAGGGGGCGTGGGGGTTCACAACATCCAAGAATCAAACGGGGAACTTGACAAGTGCCAGGTCGACATTCCTCGCTGGCCCGTTCGAACCTGAATCGGTGCTTCGCTAACGCTGACCATTCATTATTTTATCATCGGCCACAGATCGGGGACTTTGTTTACCTTTTATGGTGGGCGGGGCCAAAGTGCTATGCTTCCTCCGAGCACCAATTTTCAATGGGATCTCTGCTTTGTTTTTTTTTTAGCTAAAAACGCCTTACTATTCATTTTTGTTTTTTTTCGGCGAAAAACGGCTGACTATACGTGGTCTTTTTTCGGCTAAAAAAATGCCTTACTACACATAAGGGGTGTCAAAGTCATTTTTTGCCACGGGCCACATTGTAGTTATGGTTTCCTCTCGAGGGCCGTTATGAATTTGGGGAACCCATTAGAATGTTTAAATCCCTTCAAATATTACATATAGAGCACACAGCAAATTAATGAATAACTCGTTTTCAAATCTGAAGTCAAGAATAATGACTTTTATTGTGGTTGACATCTAAAAATATGAAATTTTGGCTCAGATTTTAGCAATCATCATGGAATTCAACAAGTTTGATTTGCTTTCGCGGGCCGAAAAAAATGATGTGGCGGGCCGGATTTGGCCCGCGGGCCTTGACTTTGACACCTGTGTGAAACATGGTTGTTTTTTTCCCAGGTCAAAAATGCTTTGCTAGACATGTTTGTTTTTTTGTTTTGTTTTGTTTTTTTTTTCATGCTAAAAACGCCTGATTACACATGGTCATTATTTTTAGGCTAAAAATGCCTTAATATAC
This sequence comes from Hippocampus bargibanti, assembly GCF_051943395.1. NCBI lineage: Eukaryota > Metazoa > Chordata > Actinopteri > Syngnathiformes > Syngnathidae > Hippocampus > Hippocampus bargibanti. Next base: position 2,163,025 of record NC_142746.1, on the reverse strand, counting down.
ATGGCCGTTTTTTTTTTTTCATCCAAAAACGCCTTACTTTTTTTTCAGCTAAAAACGCATCACTATACATGGTCGTTTTTTTTCCGGCTAAAACCGCCTTACTATAAATGGTCGTCTTTTTTGTGCTAAAAACGCCTTACTATACATGGTGGGGTTTTTTTTTTCAGATTAAAAACGTCTTACTATACATGGTCGTTTTTTTTCTTACTATGCATGGTTGTTGTTTTTTTACTTACTATTCATGCTGTTTTTTTTTTCATGCTAAAAAAGCCTGACTACACGGTCATGGTTGGTTTTTTTTTGTCTAAAAACACCTTACTATACATGGTTGTTTTTTTTCCAGGTCAAAAATGCTTTGTTGGACATGTTTGTTTTTTTGTTTAGTTTTTTTTTCATGCTAAAAATGCCTGATTACACATGGTCATTATTTTTTCGCGAAAAATGCCTTAAAATACATGGTCGGTTTTTTTTTCGTCCAAAAACGCCTTACTTTTTTCCCAGCTAAAAACGCATTACTATACATGGTCGTTTGTTTTTCGGCTAAAACCGCCTTACTATAAATGGTCGTCTTTTTTTGTGCTAAAACCGCCTTACTATAAATGGTCGTCTTTTTTTGTGCTAAAAACGCCTTACTATACACGGTCGGGGGTTTTTTTTTCAGATTAAAAACGTCTTACTATGCATGGTTGTTGTTTTTTTTACTTACTATACATGGTTGTTTTTTTTTCCAGGTCAAAAATGCTTTGTTAGACATGTTTGTTTGTTTGTTTGTTTTTTTTTTTATGCTAAAAACGCCTGATTACACATGGTCATTATTTTTTCGCTAAAAATGCCTTAATATACATGGTCGTTTTTTTTTTCGTCCAAAAACGCCTTACTATAAATGGCCGTTTTTTTTTTCAGCTAAAAACGCCTTACTATACATGGTCGTTTTTTTTTCTTACTATGCATGCTTGTTGTTTTTTTACTTACTATTCATGCTGTTTTTTTTTTCATGCTAAAAACGCCTTACTATACACGGTCGGGTTTTTTTTCATGCTAAAAACGCCTGATTACACATGGTCATTATTTTTTCGCTAAAAATGCCTTAATATACATGGTCGTTTTTTTTTCGTCCAAAAACGCCTTACTATAAATGGTCGCCTTTTTTTTTTGCTAAAAACGCCTTACTATAAATGGCCGTTTTTTTCCAGCTAAAAACGCATCACTATACATGGTCGTTTTTTTTTCGGCTAAAACCGCCTTACTATAAATGGTCGTCTTTTTTGTGCTAAAAACGCCTTACTATACACGGTCGGGTTTTTTTTTTTCCAGATTAAAAACGTCTTACTATGCATGGTTGTTGTTTTTTTTACTTACTATACATGGTTGTTTTTTTTCCAGGTCAAAAATGCTTTGTTAGACATGTTTGTTTGTTTGTTTGTTTTTTTTTTTTTTTTTTATGCTAAAAACGCCTGATTACACATGGTCATTATTTTTTCGCTAAAAATGCCTTAATATACATGGTCGTTTTTTTTTCGTCCAAAAACGCCTTACTATAAATGGCCGTTTTTTTTTCAGCTAAAAACGCCTTACTATACATGGTCATTTTTTTTTCTTACTATGCATGGTTGTTGTTTTTTTACTTACTATTCATGCTGGTTTTTTTTTCATGCTAAAAATGCCTGACTACACGGTCATGGTTGTTGTTTTTTTCGTCTAAAAACACCTTACTATACATGGTTGTTTTTTTTTCCAGGTCAAAAATGCTTTGTTAGACATGTTTGTTTTTTTGTTTTGTTTTGTTTTGTTTTTTCATGCTAAAAACGCCTGATTACACATGGTCATTATTTTTTCGCTAAAAATGCCTTAATATACATGGTCGGTTTTTTTTTTCGTCCAAAAACGCCTTACTTTTTTCCAGCTAAAAACGCATTACTATACATGGTCGTTTTTTTTTCGGCTAAAACCGCCTTACTATAAATGGTCGTCTTTTTTTGTGCTAAAAACACCTTACTATACATGGTTGGTTTTTTTCCAGGTCAAAAATGCTTTCTTAGACATGTTTTTTTTTTTTTTTTTTTTTTTTTTTTTTTTTTTTTTCATGCTAAAAACGCCTGATTACACATGGTCATTATTTTTAGGCTAAAAATGCCTTAATATACATGGTCGTTTTTTTTTTCATCCAAAAACGCCTTACTTTTTTTTCAGCTAAAAACGCATCACTATACATGGTCGTTTTCTTTCCGGCTAAAACCGCCTTACTATAAATGGTCGTCTTTTTTTGTGCTAAAAACGCCTTACTATACACGGTCGGGTTTTTTTTTTTCAGATTAAAAACGTTTTACTATGCATGGTTGTTGTTTTTTTTACTTACTATACATGGTTGTTTTTTTTTTTGTCTAAAAACACCTTACTATACATGGTTGTTTTTTTTTCCAGGTCAAAAATGCTTTGTTGGACATGTTTGTTTTTTTGTTTAGTTTTTTTTTCATGCTAAAAACGCCTGATTACACATGGTCATTATTTTTTCGCTAAAAATGCCTTAAAATACATGGTCGGTTTTTTTTTTCGTCCAAAAACGCCTTACTTTTTTTCCCAGCTAAAAACGCATTACTATACATGGTCGTTTTTTTTTTGGCTAAAACCGCCTTACTATAAATGGTCGTCTTTTTTTGTGCTAAAAACGCCTTACTATACACGGTCGGGTTTTTTTTTTTCAGATTAAAAACGTTTTACTATGCATGGTTGTTGTTTTTTTTACTTACTATACATGGTTGTTTTTTTTTTTGTCTAAAAACACCTTACTATACATGGTTGTTTTTTTTTCCAGGTCAAAAATGCTTTGTTGGACATGTTTGTTTTTTTGTTTAGTTTTTTTTTCATGCTAAAAACGCCTGATTACACATGGTGCTTTCTTGGACATGTTTTGTTTTGTTTGTTTAGTTTTTTTTTTCATGCTAAAAACGCCTGATTACACATGGTCATTATTTTTTTTTTTTTTAGGCTAAAAATGCCTTAATAATTACATGGTCGTTTTTTTTTTTTTCATTCTAAAAACGCCTTACTATTTTTTTTTTTTTAAAAACGCATCAATATTACATTGGTTTTTTTTTCCGGCTAAAACCGCCTTACTATAAATGGTCGTCTTTTTTTGTTGGCTAAAAACCGCCTTACTATACATGGTCGTCTTTTTTTTTCAGATTAAAAACGTCTTACTATACATGGTCGGGGGTTTTTTTCTTTCTTTGCATGGTTGATTGTTTTTTTTTTACTATTCATGCTGGTTGTTTTTTTCATGCTAAAAACTTACTATACATGGTCATGTTTTTTTTTTTGTCTCTAAAAACACCTTACTATACATGGTTGTTTTTTTTTCCCAGGTCAAAAATGCTTTGTCATTATTTTTAGGCTAAAAATGCCTTAATGTACATGGCCGTTTTTTTTTTTCATCCAAAAACGCCTTACTTTTTTTTCAGCTAAAAACGCATCACTATACATGGTCGTTTTTTTTCCGGCTAAAACCGCCTTACTATAAATGGTCGTCTTTTTTGTGCTAAAAACGCCTTACAATACATGGTGGGTTTTTTTTTTTCAGATTAAAAACGTCTTACTATACATGGTCGTTTTTTTTCTTACTATGCATGGTTGTTGTTTTTTTACTTACTATTCATGCTGGTTTTTTTTTTCATGCTAAAAATGCCTGACTACACGGTCATGGTTGTTTTTTTTTTTTGTCTAAAAACACCTTACTATACATGGTTGTTTTTTTTTCCAGGTCAAAAATGCTTTGTTGGACATGTTTGTTTTTTTGTTTAGTTTTTTTTTCATGCTAAAAACGCCTGATTACACATGGTCATTATTTTTAGGCTAAAAATGCCTTAATGTACATGGCCGTTTTTTTTTTTTCATCCAAAAACGCCTTACTTTTTTTTCAGCTAAAAACGCATCACTATACATGGTCGTTTTTTTTCCGGCTAAAACCGCCTTACTATAAATGGTTGTCTTTTTTGTGCTAAAAACGCCTTACAATACATGGTGGGTTTTTTTTTTTCAGATTAAAAATGTCTTACTATACATGGTCGTTTTTCTTCTTACTATGCATGGTTGTTGTTTTTTTACTTACTATTCATGCTGGTTTTTTTTTCATGCTAAAAATGCCTGACTACACGGTCATGGTTGTTTTTTTTTTTGTCTAAAAACACCTTACTATACATGGTTGTTTTTTTTTCCAGGTCAAAAATGCTTTGTTGGACATGTTTGTTTTTTCGTTTAGTTTTTTTTTCATGCTAAAAACGCCTGATTACACATGGTCATTATTTTTTCGCTAAAAATGCCTTAAAATACATGGTCGGTTTTTTTTTCGTCCAAAAACGCCTTACTTTTTTTCCCAGCTAAAAACGCATTACTAACATGGTCGTTTTTTTTTTGGCTAAAACCGCCTTACTATAAATGGTCGTCTTTTTTTGTGCTAAAAACACCTTACTATACACGGTCGGGTTTTTTTTTTTCAGATTAAAAACGTTTTACTATGCATGGTTGTTGTTTTTTTTTACTTACTATACATGGTTGTTTTTTTTCCAGGTCAAAAATGCTTTGTGAGACATGTTTGTTTTTTTTTTTTTGTTTTTTTTTTCCATGCTAAAAACGCCTGATTACACATGGTCATTATTTTTTCGCTAAAAATGCCTTAATATACATGGTCGTTTTTTTTTCGTCCAAAAACGCCTTACTATAAATGGCCGTTTTTTTTCAGCTAAAAACGTCATGGTCGTTTTTTTTTTCTTACTATGCATGCTTGTTGTTTTTTTACTTACTATTCATGCTGTTTTTTTTTTCATGCTAAAAACGCCTTACTATACACGGTCGGGTTTTTTTTCATGCTAAAAACGCCTGATTACACATGGTCATTATTTTTTCGCTAAAAATGCCTTAATATACATGGTCGGTTTTTTTTCGTCCAAAAACGCCTTACTATAAATGGTCACCTTTTTTTTTGCTAAAAACGCCTTACTATACATGGTCGTTTTTTTTCGTCCAAAAACGCCTTACTATAAATGGCCGTTTTTTTCCAGCTAAAAACGCATCACTATACATGGTCGTTTTTTTTCCGGCTAAAACCGCCTTACTATAAATGGTTGTCTTTTTTGTGCTAAAAACGCCTTACTATACATGGTGGGTTTTTTTTTTTCAGATTAAAAACGTCTTACTATTCATGGTCATTTTTTTTCTTACTATGCATGGTTGTTGTTTTTTTACTTACTATTCATGCTGTTTTTTTTTTCATGCTAAAAATGCCTGACTACACGGTCATGGTTGTTTTTTTTTTTGTCTAAAAACACCTTACTATACATGGTTGTTTTTTTTTCCAGGTCAAAAATGCTTTGTTGGACATGTTTGTTTTTTTGTTTAGTTTTTTTTTCATGCTAAAAACGCCTGATTACACATGGTCATTATTTTTTCGCTAAAAATGCCTTAAAATACATGGTCGGTTTTTTTTTCGTCCAAAAACGCCTTACTTTTTTTCCCAGCTAAAAACGCATTACTATACATGGTCGTTTTTTTTTCGGCTAAAACCGCCTTACTATAAATGGTCGTCTTTTTTTGTGCTAAAACCGCCTTACTATAAATGGTCGTCTTTTTTTGTGCTAAAAACGCCTTACTATACACGGTCGGGTTTTTTTTTTCAGATTAAAAACGTCTTACTATGCATGGTTGTTGTTTTTTTTACTTACTATACATGGTTGTTTTTTTTTCAGGTCAAAAATGCTTTGTTAGACATGTTTGTTTGTTTGTTTGTTTGTTTTTCCATGCTAAAAACGCCTGATTACACATGGTCATTATTTTTTCGCTAAAAATGCCTTAATATACATGGTCGGTTTTTTTTCGTCCAAAAACGCCTTACTATAAATGGCCGTTTTTTTTTCGGCTAAAACCGCCTTACTATAAATGGTCGTCTTTTTTTGTGCTAAAAACGCCTTACTATACACGGTCGGCTTTTTTTTTCAGATTAAAAACGTCTTACTATTCATGGTCGTTTTTTTTTCAGCTATAAACGCATTACTATACATGGTCGTTTTTTTCTTACTATGCATGGTTGTTGTTTTTTTACTTACTATTCATGCTGGTTTTTTTTTTCATGCTAAAAATGCCTGACTACACGGTCATGGTTGTTTTTTTTTTGTCTAAAAACACCTTACTATACATGGTTGTTTTTTTTTCCAGGTCAAAAATGCTTTGTTAGACATGTTTGTTTTTTTGTTTTGTTTTGTTTTTTCATGCTAAAAACGCCTGATTACACATGGTCATTATTTTTTCGCTAAAAATGCCTTAATATACATGGTCGGTTTTTTTTTCATCCAAAAACGCCTTACTTTTTTTTCAGCTAAAAACGCATCACTATACATGGTCGTTTTTTTTTTCGGCTAAAACCGCCTTACTATAAATGGTCGTCTTTTTTTGTGCTAAAAACGCCTTACTATACACGGTCGGGTTTTTTTTTTTTTCAGATTAAAAACGTCTTACTATGCATGGTTGTTGTTTTTTTTACTTACTATACATGGTTGTTTTTTTCCAGGTCAAAAATGCTTTGTTAGACACGTTTTGTTTTTTTGTTTTGTTTTTTTTTTCATGCTAAAAACGCCTGATTACACATGGTCATTATTTTTTCGCTAAAAATGCCTTAATATACATGGTCGGTTTTTTTTCGTCCAAAAACGCCTTACTATAAATGGCCGTTTTTTTTCAGCTAAAAACGCCTTACTATACATGGTCGTTTTTTTCTTACTATGCATGCTTGTTGTTTTTTTACTTACTATTCATGCTGTTTTTTTTTTCATGCTAAAAACGCCTTACTATACACGGTCGGATTTTTTTTCATGCTAAAAACGCCTGATTACACATGGTCATTATTTTTTCGCTAAAAATGCCTTAATATACATGGTCGTTTTTTTTTCGTCCAAAAACGCCTTACTATAAATGGCCGTTTTTTTCCAGCTAAAAACGCATTACTATACATGGTCGTTTTTTTACCGGCTAAAACCGCCTTACTATAAATGGTCGTCTATTTTGTGCTAAAAACGCCTTACAATACATGGTCGTCTATTTTGTGCTAAAAACGCCTTACTATACATGGTGGTTTTTTTTTTCAGATTAAAAACGTCTTACTATTCATGGTCATTATTTTTTCGCTAAAAACACCTTACTATACATGGTCGTTTTTTTTTCCAGGTCAAAAATGCTTTGTTAGATATGTTTGTTTTTTTGTTTTGTTTTCATGCTAAAAACGCCTGATTACACATGGTCATTATTTTTTCGCTAAAAATGCCTTAATATACATGGTCGGGTTTTTTTTTCGTCCAAAAACGCCTTACTATAAATGGTCGTCTTTTTTTTTTTGCTAAAAACACCTTACATGGTCGTTTTTTTTCTTACTATGCATGCTTGTTGTTTTTTTACTTACTATTCATGCTGGGGTTTTTTTTTCATGCTAAAAACGCCTGACTACACGGTCATGGTCGTTTTTTTTTCCATCTAAAAACGCCTAACTATACATGGATGAAAAGGTTTCTTCAGCCGTCATCTGTACTTCTTTGAAGGTGTCGGACGTTTCGCTTCTTACCCAAGAAACTTCGTCAGCAAACTAAAGTCTTACTGGTAGTTTAGGCCCTATATATATATCCCTACTGTCCAGACATGGCGGTGCCGGACTCTGCTATGATAGGTCCCTGCACTCAGGTTGGGGGGAGCAGAGGACTACTCACTGCAGCTCCACTGATTGTTCCTATTGTTCAGACTAACGACTGGCCTGATTACCCCACTTCCGCCGGTATCACCTCATCCTATTTTGCCTAAGTAGGCTGTTGTACGAACGAACCAAATAGAACCTCACCCCACCAAACCGGTTTAATGAAGGATTTAGTTGTTTTATGAAAATTGCTTCTCTTACTCCCCTTTGAAAACATCTATGTTCTTTCGCTAAGATTTTAACCTCATTGTCGTCAAATGAGTGGTTGGTAGCTTTTAGGTGCATATGTACTGCCGATTGAGGCCCACTAGTATTACTGCGATGTTTATCGGTGTTAAAGTGTTTATGGGTTTGGAAAAAGTAGGAATTTTGTGTTGCCAAAGGACTCTTTGTAGTTTTTCCGAAACTCCTGCAATGTAAGGTACTGCTACTCCTCTACTTTTTGTGTCTTCAGAATTTTTGGTTTCATTCCCTATTCTTCCTTTCTGACATTTTTTAAATGACCACTGAGGGTACCCACAGTTTGTGAGTGCTCTCCTGATATGTTTTGACTCCTGTTCTCTACCTTCAACGCTTGTTGGTATTAGTTTAGCCCTATGCTGGAGGGTTCTGATAACTCCTATACATGGTCTTTTTGGGGGGTAAAAATGCCTTAATATATATATATATATATATATATATATATATATATATATATATATATATATATATAATATATATATATATATATATATATATAATATATATATAATATAATATAATAAATATATAATATATATATATAATAAAAATAATATAATAAAAAATATAATAATGCCTTAATATATATACAAGGTCATTTTTTTCTGCTAAAAACGCCTTGCTATACAAGATTGGTTTTTTTTCGGGCTAAAAACGCCTTACTACATGTACATGATAGTTTTCTTTTCTAGCTAAAAATGCCTTACTATACATGGTTGTTTTTTAAGCTCAAAAACGCCTTACTAGACATGGGGTGTTTTTGGGGCAAAAAAACGCCTTCCTCTACATCGCAGGTGTCAAAGTCAAGGCCCGCGGGCCAAATCCGGCCCGCCACATCATTTTTTTCGGCCCGCGAAAGCAAGTCAAACTTATTAAATTCCATGATGATTGCTAAAATCTGAGCCAAAATTTCATATTTTTGGATGTCAACCACAATAAAAGTCATTATTCTTGACTTCAGATTTGAAAACGAGTTATTCATTAATTTGCTGTGTGCTCTATATGTAATATTTGAAGGGATTTAAACATTCTAATGGCTTCCCCAAATTCATAACGGCACTCGAGAGGAAACCATAACTACAATGTGGCCCGCGGCAAAAAATGACTTTGACACCCCTGCTCTACATGGTTGTCTTTTCGGTCAAAAAACCTTTAATAATAATAACAATGAATGGTCGGTTTTAGAAAAGCAAAATTCAGGTCCGAACGGGCCAGCGCGAAATGTCGACCCGGACTTCGTTTACCTTTTGTGGAGGGTGGGGCCAAAGTGCTCTGCTTCCTCCGAGCGCCATCTGCACACTGCGCCGGGTACACAAACACGTAGCTTACTCCATTTTGTTCCCGTGGTCGGATGCGCGCACACGCACGCGTACAAACCTGCGAGCTTCCATTAGCTTCGCGCTGATCTGCGGCTTCTGCGTGAGGCACAAGGTGGCAGCACAAAGTCTCGAATCATTATGGGTACTTTTTTTTTACAATACAATACAATACAGATAGATTTATATAGCACTTTATAAATGATGAAAACAACACAAATCATTTAAATTATTTTCCCATGATGACCGCATAAGCTCTTCGGTGGTTGAGGAGGGGTGTGTAGACTTTTGCTGACATCTGAAAGGCGATGATAAATTAAAAGTATTATTATTAGTATTAGTAGTAGTAGAAGTAGTAGTAGTCGTGGTAGTATAATGGTGGTGGTAATAATAATCATTTCAAAACTCTCAAGGTCACTTTAGAGTCACGGAATCAGTTTTTCTGTGGGTGAGCAGCGGCAGCCACACACGCCAGCGTTCACTCAACCCGGAAGTAAATAGAAAGCTAGCTAGCCAGCCAGTAGATAGCCAACAGATAGCTAGCTAGATAGCTAATCACCGAGACAGCTATATAGCTAATAGAAAGCTAAGTAGAGAGAAAGCTAGCCAGCCAGCTAGTAGATAGCTAATAGATAGCCAACGGATAACTAGTAGTGGTAGTAGTAGTAGTAGTGGTGGTGGTAGTAGTAGTAGTAGTAGTGGTAGTAGTAGTAGTAGTATTAGTAGTCGTAGTGGTGGGAGTGGTAATAGTGGTGGGAGTGGTAGTAGTAGTAGTGGTGGTAGTAGTAGTAGTAGTAGTATTAGTAGTCGTAGTGGTGGGAGTGGTAGTAGTAGTAGTGGTAGTAGTATTACTATGTGCAGTGTATTCAACGACCTCCTTGGGCGTACCCTCCGGTGTTGTTTGGACGTTTAGCACCACATTTGCCAAGCTGAGCTCACAAAATGGAACACGGTTTACACGAGTGTGTGCGTTTGTGCGTGCATGCTCAGCGTCCATCAGGCCGACTGACATCATTTCCCAAACGCTGCCGCTCCAAATCTAATAAAGGTTCCATTATGGGAGCGAAGGCCCGCCCCTTACATCCCCCCTCCCCACCAGGGTCCTGACCACTGTCAAAAGGCTCTTTATTGACAGCGCCGCCAACCAGTTAGCTCATGCGCTAGTATTGCGTGTGTATGTGTATTTTGTGTTACCTGGTTGTCTGTATATATGTAGAGTGGCGGGCGTCGGTCTTCTGCGTCGTATCTGAACCCCCCCCCCAAAAAAAAAAAGAAAATAAATATAAAACATGGGATAAAATCTGCACGCGAATTGGATTGGATATTGGATATTGGATATTGGATATGCCTTTATTAGCATTAGGTATAAAAGAATGAAACATGATAAAGTTCAAATGCTCGTAAACACACGAAGGTAATCAAACTAATGCTTGACAACACCAGTGTCCAAGTCAAGGCCTGGAAGCCAAATGTGGCACGCCGCATCATTTTATTAGGCAAATCAAACTTGTGAAATTCCATGCTCATCTATCAAGCTAGCTCGCTAGCTCGCTAGCTCTCTTTCTATTCAGCTAACTGACTGCTTCACAACACTGGTGTCCAAGTCAAGACCCGGGGGGCCAAATCCGGCCCATTTCATTTTATTCGGCCCACCAAAGCTAATCAAACTTTTGAAATTCCATCTGTTGAGCTAGCTCTCTTTCTATTCAGCTAGCTGGCTAATGCTTGACAACACCAGTGTCCAAGTCAAGGCCTGGAAGCCAAATGTAGCACGCCGCATCATTTTATTGGGCAAATCAAACTTGTGAAATTCCATGCTCATCTATCAAGCTAGCTCGCTAGCTCGCTACCTCTCTTTCTATTCAGCTAACTGACTAATGCTTGACAACACTGGTGTCCAAGTCAAGACCCGGGGGGCAAATCCAGCCCACTTCATTTTATTCGGCCCACCAATGCTAATCAAACTTTTGAAATTCCATCTGTTGAGCTAGCTCACTAGCTCGCTAGCTCTCTTTCTATTCAGCTAGCTGGCTAATGCTTGACAACACCAGTGTCCAAGTCAAGGCCTGGAAGCCAAATGTGGCCCGCCGCATCATTTTATTGGGCCCGTGAAAGTAAATCAAACTTGTGAAATTCCATGCTCATCTATCAAGCTAGCTCGCTAGCTCGCTAGCTCTCTTTCTATTCAGCTAACTGACTGCTTGACAACACTGGTGTCCAAGTCAAGACCCGGGGGCCAAATCCAGCCCACTTCATTTTATTCGGCCCACCAAAGCTAATCAAACTTTTGAAATTCCATCTGTTGAGCTAGCTCACTAGCTCGCTAGCTCTCTTTCTATTCAGCTAGCTGGCTAATGCTTGACAACACCAGTGTCCAAGTCAAGGCCTGGAAGCCAAATGTGGCCCGCCGCATTATTTTATTGGGCCCGTGAAAGCAAATCAAACCTGTGAAATTCCATGCTCATCTATCAAGCTAGCTCGCTAGCTAGCTAGCTCTCTTTCTATTCAGCTAACTGACTAATGCTTGACAACACCAGTGTCCAAGTCAAGGCCGGGAAGCCAAATGTGGCCCGCCGCATCATTTTATTGGGCAAATCAAACTTGTGAAATTCCATGCTCATCTATCAAGCTAGCTCGCTAGCTCTCTTTCTATTCAGCTAACTGACTAATGCTTGACAACACTGGTGTCCAAGTCAAGACCCGGGGGGCCAAATCCGGCCCACTTCATTTTATTCGGCCCACCAAAACTAATCAAACTTTTGAAATTCCATCCGTTGAGCTAGCTCACTAGCTCGCTAGCTCTCTTTTTATTCGGCTAGCTGGCTAATGCTTGACATCAGAGATGTCCAAGTCAAGGCCCAAATTTTGTAAAGAGGCCAAAATAAGGATCAGACAGTCATCTGTGGTACGAGGACTATTTTTATGTTCACGTCAACAACTAAATAATTGACGTTACATATCGACACCATTCGGTGGGTATGGATACTGCGATCCGATTTTCACAATTGGAAGGTAAAAGAAGGATTTGTGTTGACATTTTGGACGGACATTTTGTCCTAGAATGGATGTCGGCGGACTGTTGACTTTTTGGGGACACTTAAAGGACAACCGACACCATTTTTTTGTTTCCTAACTGACATCAGAAAAACGTTTTATAGCATCTAAAATACCCAAAAACACGCAGGCTGATATTTTTAGTCAAATGCAAAACACCAATAAAAAAATGACTTCAAATGTCCCAAAACTGGGGCGGCCCGATAGTCGAGTGGTTAGCTTCACAGTGCAGAGGTCGCCGGTTCGCGTCCCGGTCCGGCCACCCTGTGTGGAGTTTGCATGTTCTCCTCGGAGAACAAACATATGTTTTTGTCCGGGTCCTCCGGTTTCCTCCCACAACTCCAAAAACAAGAATGGCAGGCAGATTGACCATTCCAAATTATCCCTAAGGTGTGAGAGTGACTGTTGTACGTCTTTGTGTGCCCTGCGATTGGCTGGCCATGAATTCAGGGTGTCACCCGCCTTGTGCCCAAAGACAGTTGAGATAGTCTCCAACACCCCCCGCGACTCGAATGAGGAATAAGCGGTACGGAAAATGGATGGATGGATGGATGTCCCGAAACTGCCACAAAATGAGCTCAGAAATGGCGAGATTCAGAAAGTCCCGCCCCCTTGTTCATGACCTCACGCCAGGATACTCCTTTACAAACTGTCTTACTCCAGAATCAAAACAATGGCTTCAGAGAGTTCAGATTGGGAGAAGATGCTTTCTTGTTACTCATCCAGTTATGAGTATGATTCAAATAGTTCTGAAGAGGAAAGCGTACATGTTTGCAATCGATTAAAGAAGTCCTTCCGTATCAATTCGAGCCGTCTGGACTTCAATGTAGCGTCCCAGAAAATGCAGAAGATGGCGCACAAGCTCCGTTGGAAATGGGCTGATTTGTCTGCTGGGAATTTGTGTCAACTTACATGTTCATATGCGTGGTACCGCAATTGGTTGCGACACACAACGATTCACCATTGCGTTATTTATGTAGTTTTCCTTCTAATTTTGCCATCAACACGGTGTCACAACCGACGTCTCCGGACAAGTTGTGTCCATAATTTGTAAAATGGCTTCAAATGACTTCTACTGAGCGTATTTTACAAAGATTCCACCGCATATAGCTATATTTTACATTTTAAGACTCGCGCTGAATATTCAGGAAGTCTTGTTTTTGAGTTGGTGACGAGTCCGTACGTGACGTCACTAAAGGAACGCCTCTGACCGAAAAAAGACACATTGTAGCAGTCCTTCCATCACGTCAATGTAGTTTGCTGTACTTGTTTGGTCTGAAAACCTCGTGTTGCACCCAAAAGCCGCCAGAAGAGGGCGTCCAAGCTCCATGGAAGGAATTTAATTTATCAGCCTGTGGAAACGGGCTGATTTATTCCTTACACTGAGCTCTGCCGCCATCTGCATTTTCGGTGACACCACATGTCAGTATTGAGCCATTAAAACGACCCAGAAAACCTTTAATCGATTGCAAACATGTATGCTTTCCTCTTCAGAACTATTTGAATCATATTCATAACTGGATGTGTAACAAGAAAGCATATTGTCCGAATCTGAAGCCATTGTTTTGATTTTCCAGCAATGCAAGACGTCTTGGCGTGACGTCACGAACTGGGGGGGGGGCGGGACTTCCTGAAAATGCCCAATTCGCAGCTCAATTTTTTGCAGATTTTGGACACTTTAAGTCATTTTTATTGGTGTTTTGCATTTGAATAAAAATATCATAGTGCGTGTTTTGGGTATTTTAGATACTATAAAACGTTTTTCTGATATCAGTTAAGGAACAAAAAAGTGACGATTTGAGTAGAAATATCAGCCTGCGTGTTTTAGGTATTTTAGATGCTATAAACCGTTTTTCTTATGTCAGTTACGAAACAAAAAAAATGGTGTCTGTTGTCCTTTAAGGGACAGCAGAAGCATTTTGACAAGAGATTGACGGACGTACACGCACGTACGAACGCATTGCACAGACGGCGGCAAGGTTCGGTCCACTCACGTGCTCGGCGGCCTGAGGGTCCAAGTGTCCCTGCAGCGGCGGAACGTCAAACTGGATCTTTTTGGGACTGCCGGGCTCCATCGCAACAAACGAAGAAAGGAATGCCGGGGGGGAAAAAAAGAGAGAAAATGTGTGTGTGTGTGTGTTGAAGAGGGAGTGGTCAGAGCTGCGGACGTTAATGGACCACTCGGCGCAGTTGGACTAATGGACTCAAGTGCCATCAATGCAGTTTTGTTTTTGTTTTGTTTTCCAGCTCCAAAATGGATGTTGATCAACTTTCTCCGGACTTCATTTATCGCAGTCCAATGAGGGATTTTATTTTGAAAAATCTGGGTTTGAGGGCTTTCAATTGGGGATTGAATCCGCTGTTCCGAGTTCAACGTGACTTGATCCTCTTTAATGAGTAACAACGCAGCAAAGATGGCACGTCAACATTGAATATTTTACTGTGTTTTCCGGTGGAAAAGGCGTCATTTTATTCGGCCCGCCAAAGCAAATCAAACTTGTGAAATTCCATGCTCATCTATCGAGCTGGCTTGCTAGCTAGCAGGCTAGCTAGCAAGTCAAGGCCCGTGGGCCAAATCTGCTCATCTATAGAGCTAGCGAGAAATCGAGCTAGCTAGCAATCGAGCTAGCTAGCGATCGAGCTAGCTAGCGATCGAGCTAACAAGCGATCGAGGTAGCTAGCTATCGAGCTAGCTAGCGATCGAGCTAGTTAGTCACGAGGTAGCTAGCGAGCAAGGGAGATACCTCTCTATTTAGCCAGCTGGCTAATGCTTGAAATCACAGGTGTCCAAGTGAAGGCCTGGGGGCCAAATCTGGCCCACCACCTCATTTTATTCGGCCCACAAAACCAAATCAAGCATGTCAAGTGCCATGCTCATCTATCGAGATAGCTAGCAATCAAGGTATCTAACGAGTGAGCTAGCTAGCTAGCAATCAAGGTATCTAGCGAGCGAGCTAGCTAGTGAGCGAGTTAGCTAGCAATCGAGGTAGCTAGCAATCGAGGTAGCGAGCAATCGAGGTAGCTAGCGATTGAGCTAGCTAGCGATGAAGGTATCTAGCGAGCGAGATAGCCAGTGAGCGAGCTCGCTAGCTACTGAACGAGGTAGCTAGTGAGCAAGCTAGCTATTGAGCAAGGTAGCTCGAGCAAGGTAGCAAGTGAGCGAGGTCGCTAGCTAGTGAGTGAGCTAGCTAGTGAGCGAGGTAGCTAGTGAGCGACGTAGCTTGCGAGCG
>NC_142746.1:1814959-1889959 GCF_051943395.1 Hippocampus bargibanti | reverse complement strand
AGAGTAATAACATAACACTAATATAATAATACAATATACAATATAATATAAAAAAAACATAATAATAATAATAATAATAATAATAATAATAATAATAATAATAATAATAACAACAACACAATAATGGCGGCTTACCACAAGGCCTGCAACAAGATGCTGTCGGTGTACTGGAAGACCGGAGCTGCCAAGGACGCCGCGACCAGAACCAGTTGGATGGCCGTGTTCACCTGTTGAGTCCCCGCATCAACGCACAAACGGATCAATAATGGGCAATGTCGATTTTCAATTACTCTCTCACACATGTGAATGATTGCAAATGTTGACAGCATAGCAATAATGAAGAAAATTTAGATACAGGTAACATCCGACTTACGACCAGGTTCCGATCCGACAAAATGGTCTTAAGTCAAAATCCATTCAAAATGGCAGACGTGACTTTGACACGACAGGATAGTATACGTAATTTTATATTTCATATGATCGATTTTTATTACTGTATGACTGTACCTGTAATGATAATAATAATAATAATAATAATACATTTCATTTATCAGCGCCTTTCAAAAGTCTCTGTCACTTTACAGTCACAGGATCAGTTTTTCCGAGGGTGAGCAGCGGCAGCCACATGCGCCAGTGTTCACCCAACCGGGAATAACTCAAGTAGATGAAGTTGGCTAGCTAGCTAATAGATAACTAATATATAGCTAGCTAGCTACTTAGACAGCTAATATGTATACAAAGCTGTTTAGTGTACAGTTCATTCATAAATGTTATACTTACCCTGCTCTCCCTGCTAACGACCAGAAGAGGTCGCCCAACACACGCTCGGACTCGGGCGACGCCAAAGGAAAAAAGCAGTGCACAGGAGAATGTATTTGCACTGTATAACTAGTGTATTGAGTGTAGTCACATAGTAGATTGCTGTGTGTGACATGCTGGCTGGCCAAAATTGTAGTACGCGTTGCCGGCTGCTTGCGTTTTGCGTTGCCAGGCATAGAATAAAAAAAAAAAAAAAGGTCTGGCGATCATAGTCGTAAGTGCGGGCCGGTCGTAACTCGGATGTTACCTGTACTTCAGGGGTGTCAAAGTCATTTTTTGCTGCGGGCCACATTGTAGTTATGGTTTCCTATCGAGGGCCGTTATGAATTTGGGGAAGCCATTACAATGTTTAAATCCCTTCAAATATTACATATAGAGCACACAGCAAATTAATGAATAACTCGTTTTCAAATCTGAAGTCAAGAATAATGACTTTTATTGTGGTTGACATCCAAAAATATGAAAATTTGGCTCAGATTTTAGCAATCATCATGGAATTTAACAAGTTTGATTTGCTTTCGCGGGCCGAAAAAAATGATGTGGCGGGCCGGATTTGGCCCGCGGGCCTTGACTTTGACACCTGCGCTGTACTTAAACCAATATGTTTTGATAAGATTGTTTTGGTTTGAACTACATCCTTGTAGCTCACCTTGCTGAATAGCGTCGGCTTGAGTTGTGCTGTTGTGTAGCAGGGGTTAAAAAACTTACTCAGGGTCACCTGGAAATGACATTCACAAAAGAATTATTTCTGAAGTCGCAAAGACAATATAATAACAAAAAATAATAAGGCTCACCGGTGGCGGCACCGTTTTGTATCTAACCCAGAAGACGGCGGCGATCAAACCAACGTCCCTGAAGACCACCAGAGCTGTCAGAGGTGCTGCAAGAGAGCCAACGGGTACTTCATCACCGCCACTGAACCGGCATCTTTTCTCACAGCTCACAGGACCACGTTTGAACACACGCGTGGAATAATACCCGGTATGATGTCCGCGTACGTGAGGCTGATATATAAAATGCTGATCAGGATTTTGTCCGCCAACGGGTCCAGGGCGCTTCCTAACGCTGATTTCTGCGTGGGCCACGTTCTGGCGATGTAACCATCTAGCTGAGAAGGACACACACAAATACAATACAGTGAGACCTCAACTTACAAACACCTCAACTTACAAACTTTTTGTCTTACAAAGGTCAAATTTATGAAAATTAAACCTTATAATAAGCACTATTTTCATAATACACACCCACCACGGCTGGCGGAGTGATCTTCGGTGGAAGCACACGACCGAACAGCATCAGAGGTTAAGTTACCAAGAGTCCTTATGGAAGGTGACTCTCCTTCCATAAGCCATCAACGACCATCAAAAAGGTCAATAAAACTTGGATCACAGTTTATTTCTTTAATTAAAGTCCTCATGTAATGTGCCTCTCTTCCCAAACAGCAATTCCCGTATACCTTCGACCTCCAACGCCATTCCATCAAGCCATCAATGACCACCACAAATGTAAATAAAGTGACTTTATGATACAATGCAGTGTATTTCTTTCATTACAATACAATAGCACATTTATTATACATAGAATAAGGTATGTTGTGTGTAGTTTTAAGGCTTATTTAGTTGAAAACTAGATTTTATGGAAACCCGGGAACGGATTATTCCCATTTTAATGGTTTCCTATGGGAATTTTTTTTGAGATACACACTTTTCGCCTTACACACTCTGTCTGGGAACCAATTAAGTTCGTAAGTTGAGGCCTCACTGTACATATTGAATGATATAGCGCTTTAACAGCTGAAGCTGGAACAAACTACTTTTTATATACAGACGCTCCCCAACTTACAAACGTTCAAAAATGTTCGTTCGTAAGGTGAATTTGTTTGTAAGTTGCTTCAGTGCTATATTTTGTAGGGAATGTATGTTTAAGGCAAATACAAGTATGTGAAAGGTTTATATAAGTATGTTTAAAGGACAATCGACAGCATTTTTTTGTTTCCTAACAGACACCAGAAAAACGATTTATAGCATCTAAAATACAGACGCTACAGCGCAGCGGCGTCAGGACGAATAGGCGCGGCAGCAAAATATTGTTTTACAACACCTTTCTTTCAACTATTAAAAAAATAGGTTTCATTTTTTGTTTCATTCTGCAGTATGTACAGTTTTGCATTGTGTAAAATAAATTTTAAAAAACCTGACTACATTGTACTTCACGGATTTCACCTATCGCGGGCTATTTTTGGAACGTATCTCCCGCGATAAACGAGGATTCACTGTACATATAAACAGTAATAAAAATCGATAATACGAAATATAAAATGATAAAAATGACACTAAAAGTTATAAAATTTATAAATTAACTGTAAACTGTTTGGTATATAATAGTATTCAAAAGAAAAACTTGCTTAAAAACAACAGATTGACATCGTATATACTATCTGTCACGGTTTGCGAGGTGGTGATGGCGGGTGTGGATCCCAAAAAGCAGGCAGGAGTGGGTAGGAGGTTGTTTGACAAATTGTATTAAAATAAAGGTCAGCAGGAACAAAATGTAAAACATCAAAATCATCTGAATGGGAAAAATACAAAGTAGCAAAAGAACACTAAAAGTAAAAATCCGCCACAGTTAAACAAACACATACACAATGCATGCAGCAAACAAGCAGCAAACAATGAACCGACAACGGATGATCGTGCCAGGTGTCCTTTTAAGTGTCAGTGATTATAACGACCAGCACCTGCGAGGCTGCCGGCAGGGCCGACAGCGCCCCCCGTTGGTCGCCAACCAGATCATGACACTATCCTGTTGTGTAAACGTGACGTCGGCCATTTTGAATGGATTCCGACTTATGACCGTTTGACTTGCGACCATTTTGTCGGAACGGAACCCGGTCGTAAGTCGGATGTGTGTGTGTGTATATATATATATACAGTAAAGTCTCGTTATATCGATATCGGATATATCGATAGTCCCGGTTATATCGATACTATTTCTATGCACGCACGGAGAAAATTACATGCAAACAGGGTCGGATATATCGATAGTCCCGGTTATATCGATATTTTTTCGGACTCCCTTGAATATCGATATAACGAGACTTCACTGTATATATAACACGTGCGTATGGTTATACATGCATATAACAACCGTTATCTGCTGAATGATTAGCAAAGGCATGGTGTAACAAATGCAGTTTACGCCAATCTTCTGTCCTACCTTTAAAGTCAAAAAACAAGATGCCACCACCAGTTGATGCAGTTTAGCAATGTCATACGATTCCATTAAATGGCTAACAAGCAACTTCTTTTTCTTTCCCCGAATGGGGCAAAGTTAATAGGAGAAATCCTGTCCGTTGACATGTCAGTGTGTTGTTTTTGTTTTCTGTTTTTGCATCGTGCGAGTGTCTGTTACCAGGTCAGTGGCTCCGGCTAAGGTGAAGAGCGCCAGGCTGAGATGGAAATGTTGTTGGATGATCAGGTGACCCAGGAAAGGAGCCAGGACGATCCGACAAACGCACAGCAGGTTGGGGACAGTCCACGGGTTCTCGTACTGATGGGTAACAATTGAGAATCTATTTAACAGATGAATGGTTCTCAAAATGGGGTCTGGGAGCCATAACTTTTGGTTATTTTAACTCATTCACTGCCATTCCCTAATGTATTTGGGAAGTGATAATAATAATAATAATAATAATAATAATACATTTTATTTCTAAGCACGTTTCAAAACTATCAAGGACACTTTACAGTCACAGGATTTATTTGTGCGGGTGAGCAGCGGCAGCAATTCGCGCCAGCGTTTACTCTACCCGGAAGTAACACAGCAGCGAAGTTATGATAGGAAGAGGAAAGGAAATAAAGAAGTAGAAAAACAACATACAGGAGCTGCTGGATTTTCTTCATACCAAAAACCCGTGTTGAACCTGAAGCGGCAACGCCAGACAATGATATGTTCGTATGAGCAGAACTAATAATAATAATAATAATAATACATTTCATTTCTAAGCGCCTTTCAAAACTGGGAACACTTTACAGTCACAGGATACTTTACTTTACTCAACCCGGAAGTAACTGAAATAGATAGAAAGCTAGCTTGCTAGGTAATTGATAGCTAATAGTTAGCGAGCTATATAGGTAGCCAGCCAGCTATATAGCTAATAAATAGCTAGCTAGCGAGATAGCTAGTTAGATAGCTCATAATAATTGGGAGGGGGTGGGGGGTTTGGTTGTATCTGGAAAAAAAATGCGGGAAGGTGGAAACATGACATGGAGCGGAATTCCTGAATTTGTTCGGGTTTTGTTTTTTCTTGGGGGAGGGAAAGGGGTGCTGATAAAGTGCTGTTAGACCTCTGGCAATGTTTTTTTTTCCTTTTCACGAGGGGGCAGCATTTGCCTTTTGTACAGCCGCCCCCACTGCCACCTCATATTACTCCAGAACAAAATAAGCTAGAAATAAAGTTTTTTTTTTCTGATGAAAGAAGAGAGTCTAACATTTTTTAAAGGACAACCGACACCTCCGGAGAAGTTGCGTCAGTTATTTGTAAAATCACTTCAAATTACTTCTAATGAGCACATTTTCCACAAGATTCCACCGCATATAGCTATATTTTATCTTTTAAGACTCGCGCTGAATATTCAGGAAGTCTTGTTTTCGAGTTACTGACGATTCCCTGACGTCACACTTGGAACGCCCCTGACTGAGAAAGCGACACACAATGCATTTTGGGTACTTTGTTTGGTTTGAAAACATCGTGTTGATGGCGAAATTAGAAGCAAAACAACATAAATAATGCGATGGTGAGTCATTGTGTGTCGCAGCCAATTGCGTTAACACGCATGAAGAATGTGTACATTTACACAAATTCCCAGCAGACAAAGCAGCCATTTCCAACGCCATATTGTGCATTTTCTGGGCACTACACTCTTTGAATCATAATCATAACTGGATGAGTAACAAGAAAGCATCTTCTCCGAATCTGAACTCTCTGAAGTCATTGTTTTGATTCTGGAGCAAGGCAAGATGTCCTGGCGTGACGCCACGA
Organism: Hippocampus bargibanti; assembly: GCF_051943395.1. Lineage (NCBI taxonomy): Eukaryota > Metazoa > Chordata > Actinopteri > Syngnathiformes > Syngnathidae > Hippocampus > Hippocampus bargibanti. The sequence continues at coordinate 1,884,099 of NC_142746.1, read as the reverse complement.
ACTGGGGGCGGGACTTCTGAAAATGCCCAGTTTTCGAGCTCATTTTGTGGCAGTTTTGGGTCATTTTAAGTCATTTTTTATTGGTGTTTTGCATTTGACTACAAATATTAGTACTGGGTATTTTAGTTGCTATAAAAGTTTTTCTGATGTCAGTTAGGAAACAAAAAAATGGTGTCGGTTTTCCTTTAAGCTGCATTGAATGTCCTGGAATTTGAGTTAAATGACAAAAACCCTGGAACTGGAGTGGACGCATTTTTGAACGTCTGGCAGTAAATGGGTTAAATTTCACTCCACCTATTTTCAGTAAGCAACGGGTGAGACTGACGGCCACAAAGTGCTTACCAGTTCTTTAAACTTAAACAAGCCTTGTCCGGGTACCGGGAGGGCCTCCTGCTGCGTGTCTGATTTCTGGTCGTTCTTCCCGCTAAGCTCTCGGCCTACGGTGGACAAGAGAGCCCGGGAGTTGACCGCCAGGCTCCCGTGACCTCCACGTAGCGCGAGCTGAGTCCGGCACAGCCTCCACCGAGTCGACAGAAGCGGGCCGAGGCGACGCGGAGCGCGGCGGTCCAACCATCCGAGGCTCCAGGTGCCTCCAGCCGCCGGGATGACGAGTGGTCGGCGCCGGAGCCGCCATGTCGTCCTGGAATCCTCGGGCCGACACGCAGCACCGAAGCGCGCCGACAGTAGGCACTCGGCGGCCTTGCGGCACAGCGACGCCGTGGTGGTCCGAAAACATAAAATCAACATGTTCACCTACACTCGGTCGGTGAGCCCTCCGTCCGCCGGGCCATGACGAAGTTTTACAGCTTAGGGCCGAGCGAGGTCCGACAGGAGCCAGGGCGCTGCCATTTTGCCGTAAAGTGACGCGGCGGCGAGAGGGCTTGTCGTAAATCTGCCGCTAAACAACACTTTATTTTCTCTCTTTTTTTTTTTTTTACGAATATTATTTTTTTAAACAAAGTATTACTGCGTTAATAGAATTGGAAAATATATTTTGAATAGAGTTACTCGGTTACGAAAAAGAAACTTGCTTCATTAACAAACTAGTACACAGCAAATAAAGTGCATCAGAAAAACAAATTGAAAAATCACGATTGCAAAAAAAATTAAATGTGAAGTAGCTGAAATGGGCGGGAAAATATTTTATAGATTCTTATTTGAAATGGTATTTATCAGATTTTAAATATAACTGTGTATATGAACATTTTATTTTTGAATTGCATTTCCAATAAATCAGGGAGTGGCCAATTGTTTACCCTTATTTTAAAAATCTTATACCCAACTAATTTTGAGAAAAAGCGACTAATTTAATACAAAAATAGCAGATGCATCTTAATAATGACAAATTCATGGTGGGCCAGATTATAAAACACATCCAGGTACTTCTCCGTCTGTCTGTTGATCGATTTTGCTCTTGAATGGTTGTTTTGCAATCCTTCGGTGAGTGATGGTGAAGCCCATTTTGGCTTGTCAGACGGTCTGAAGTTGATAGAGCTTGGCTCCTTTTTTCAACAGGAAACCTTGTTCATTCAGAGAACTCACCAAACCCTCAAAGTCCATCACCTGCCCAAAAAATATTCACACAATAAAAGAAGAAGCATATTGGGGTACATGATGAATCTGTTTTAACTTGTTTGTTGTATGCGTTAAGTATGGGGTAATTTTTGTCGTATTGGTGTTTTTAATTTCACATAATGGGATTGGATCTGTTTTTTTAATTGTGTAGTGATACCTCAGCTCACGAACTTAATTGGTTCCCAGAAAGTGTGTGTCAGGTGAAAAGTTCATCTGCCAAACATTTAGTTCCCATAAGACATCATTAAAATCAGAATAATCAGTTCCCAGGTCCCCATAAAACATAATTTTCTATGAAATAAGCCTTAAAACTACACAAAATATAAATTATTTATGTATAATACATGCGCTATTGTATTGTAATTAAAGAAATAAACTGACTATATAATAAGGTCATTTTATTTACCTTTGTGATGGTCGTTGATGTAGTTTCCTCTTGATGATATCTGAGTTAAGTTCCTGTGCTTTCTCGGCAATAATACCCCTACTCACTGTCCCCTCCTGGCTGCTTTTCGTGAATCCAAATCAACAGACGTTTTTCAACCTCTTATATTGCCTGAGACTGTTGCTTAGACAACACAGAAACACCCTAGCCACACATAGCAAAGGTCGACTTAGCATACTGGTACTGGGATGCTAAGTCATACAAACGCACACCTTGTTCGTATTTTTCGATGATCTCCTTCTTCTGCTCGACCGTAATTTTCTTTAATTTCTTCTCAAGCTTAACACTAGCCTGTGGCGGGGTCTTTTTCGGTCGCATAATAGCAAAAGTACTCCACACGATAGAAAACCACGTCTACACTCAAACAGAGGGGGTGTGGAAAACTAGTACACCAGCCACCACACTGTGTGGTTTGGTTCGTCCGCCGAAAACTAGTTTGTATGCCAAGATTATATTCTCGTGAATTTAATGTTCGTAAGGCGAAGGGTTTGTTAGCTAAGGCGTTCGTAAGCCGAGGTATCACTGTATTGCCTGGCTAAAAATCAACTTGAAAAAAACGTAACTTCAAATTAAGAGAGGGGAGGATCTACAGTAAACCCCCACACGCATCATGTAACACTATACCTTAATATTCAGGCTCTCTGCCACAGAACGAATGGCCTGCAGGTCAAACTGCTTCTGATTGGTTCGCTGAGCGTGCACATGCAAGGCGTTGATGAGTTTCTTGGCGGCGCCGCGCTGACTCATGCCCGCGCCCAGTTGCGAGCGCTCAAAATCCAGATTGCCCAACCCGTCGGAGTATGTGTCAACCAGGCTGCACAAACAAACGAGAAGGCACAGAGCGTGAGGAGTGTGAACGTTTCATGGGATGTCAGGCGTGCAAATTGTCCAATTTCACGATATTTATTGAGAATTGCAGAACCATGATTTTAAATGGACAAAATCCAACTTCAACTGACAGTTAGGACGGCGGAAAAAAATCATTGGCAGCGTCCTAGCCACTCTCGAGGATTTGCACACTGCAAGAATCCCAACAAGGGCGGGAAAAATCCTACTAATCTCACAATTCCAGTCTGGCTTCAGCCCCCGCCACAGTCCTGAATCGGCTCTCATAAAAATCACGAATGATCTTTTCATGGCAGCCGATGCCGGTTCACTCTCCATCCTCATCCTTCTCGACCTGACCGCGGCTTTTGACACCATTTCGCACCCCAGCCTGCTCGACAGACTTTCCACCCTAGGCATCACGCACACCCCACTTCACTGGTTTCACTCCTATCTCTGATCGCTCACAGTTAATCCAAATCAACTCCTTCACCTCACAGTCCTCTCCTGTGTCCTCTGGTGTGCCCCAAGGGTCTGTCCTGGGGCCCCTTCTCTTTATTACCTACCTTCTTCCTCTTGGCAATATTTACGCAATTTTGGCATTCACTTTCACTGCTTCGCGGATGACACCCAACTCTACCTCTCCAGCAAACCTGACGCATCTCTTCCACCTTCATCCCTCTCACTTTGCCTCTCAAAGAAGACGTGGGACACTGAGAGGACGGACGAGAGTAGACAGCAGTACAAGGAGATGCAGCGCACAGTAAAAGTAAAGGTGGCAAAGGCCAAACAAGAGGCCTATGATGACTTGTATGCTCGACTGGATAGCAAGGAAGGCAAGACTGATCTTTACAGGCTGGCGAGACAGAGACACAAAGATGATAAGGACCTGCAGCAGGTTCGGGTGATTAAGGATAGAGATGGCAGTGTTGCTTGTAGTGTGATGGCAAGATGGAAAGAGTACTTTGAAGAATTGATGAATGAGGAAAATGAGAAGGAACAAAGAGTAGAAGACGTGACTGTTGTGGACCAAGACGTAGCAAACATTAGCAAGGATGAGGTGAGGAGGGCGCTGAAGAGGATGAAGGATTGGATTGGATTTGCCTTTATTAGTCTCACAGTGGAGAAATTTACATTTCACAGCAGCAAAGTGATGAAAGGAATGAAAGTAGAAAAACAAAATACATGAGCTGCTGGAAAGGCACTCGGGCCTGATGATTTACCAATCGAGGTATGGAAGTGTCTTGGAGAGGTGGTGTTCCTGACTGGGTTATTCAACAAGATCTTAGATGGTGAACAGATGCCCGAAGAATGGAGACGAAGTGTACTCGTGCCCATTTTTGAGAACAAAGGAGATGTGCAGAGTTGTACTAACTACAGAGGAATAAAGTTGATGAGCCATACAATGAAACTCTGGGAAAGAGTAGAAGTATGCTGAGCCTTCAACTGCCAGGCAGGAGACCGAGAGGAAGACCGAAGAGAAGGTTTATAGATGGGTGGTCAACGAGGACATGAAGGTAGCTGGTGTGAAAGAAGAGGATGTACAAAACCGGGATAGATGGAGGACATTGATTCGCTGTGGCGACCCCTGAGGAGAAAAGCCGAAAGGAAAAGAAGAAGATTTGCCTTTATTTGTCTTGCAGTGGAGAAATTGACATTTCACAGCAGCAAGGTGATGAAAGGAAGAAGGAACGAAAGAAGTAGAAAACAAAATACAGGAGCTGCTGGAAAGGCAGCTCCTGACGGTGCACAGTGTTTTTGTGTTTTGTCCCATTATTTGTTATTATTTTTTGTTGTTGTTTTGACTTCAAGACGTTCAACCATGACGTCCCTGATCCACTGGTGAAAAGGATGCCTCGATCCTCTCCTCTTTCATCTAGAACTGCTTCATGCAACAAAGAGGGTGCAGAAAATTGCTTAAGATTGAATGATTGTCTGTGTCTTTTGTGTTGTGTCGCATTATTTGTTGAGGTTTTTGTTGTTATTTTGACTTGAAGATGGCGCCGTGAGAGTGGCTGCCTTTACAACAGCTCCTGTATTTTGTTTTTCTACTTCTTGCTTTCCTTTCCTCTTCCTTTCATCACTTTGCTCCTGTGAAATGTACATTTCTCCACTGCGAGGCCAATAAAGGCTAATCCAATAAGGCGAGAGTCTATATTACCCGCAGAAAAACTTATCCTGTGACTGTAAAGTGTCCTTGAGAGTTTTGAAAGGCGCTTCTAAATCAAATGTTTATTATTATTATTATTATTATTATTATATTATTCTTGTTTGGTCATGTGACATATGTGGCTGATAAAAGATGAGGAAACATTGGTGTACCTGTGTTTCATAATTTCCACCACATCCTCCGCATGGCTCCTGGTGGCCGTCTCGCTGAGCTCCAGTCTCGCTCTGGCCTGCATGGAGGCAGCCATCTTGAATTTGTAGCCTTCTCGCGGGCATCCGCGGCGACAACTACAGTAATACCTTGGTTTACAAACTTAGCGGTAATTGGTTCCCAGAAATTGTGTATAAGGCGAAAAGTGTGTATTCCAAACATTAATTTCCCATAGGAAACCATTAAAATGAGAATAATCCGTTCCCAGATCCCCATAAAACATAATTTTCAACTAAATAAGCCTTTGAACTACACAACTACCCTTATTTTTTGTATACTAAATGTGCTATGGTATTTTAATTAAAGGAAGAAACTGTACAGCATAATAAAGTTGTTTTATTTACCTTTGTGATGGTCATTGATGGCTTGATGGAATGGATAGCTTTTTGCATACATGTTTCAAGGAGCTCTGGGTTGTACATCTTGGAAGTTCTGATATTGCAACAGCAGCAGATGCAGGCAGACACACTAGAATCTTCATTAATAGCTGGTTCCCTTGCTTGTCTTTTCTCTTCAAATTGTACAGATGGCGTGTGCGGGTTATTTATGGAGCCTGATTGATGGGATATTGCATCCTTGCAGTCTACACTGCCTTTGAACTATCAATAGTTGAAACGAGTCCAAATTTCACTGTGTTTTCAATCCATTTTCTCCCGTTTCACTTTTGATTTTTTTTCACTTTTGTGAAGCACTCTAACCACCCCTCGCTCACTGCTGCGTGTATCCTGCCGTGTGTCCTCTCCCTCCTCTACCACGGATCTTGACCAATCACGTGCGGCTTTAACCGAAGACTGGGGACGGGGAATAGAGGAAAAAAAGTCGGCTCGTTCGTGAACGACACATCACTCATTGTGGCGCTCCGTGTGTTTCCCGAACAATAGTTTGTATGCCATGATTATATTCTCGCGAAGTTAACGTTCGTAAAGTGAAAAGTTCATTAGCTAAAGCGTTTGTAAGCCAAGGTATGACTGTACCTCCGTGAGTCTGATGAGTGACTCCAGCTGGCGGGTGGTGATGGGCGTGGTGTCAACGCCTCGCGACTGCGACCTCAACGACAGGTAGAAGTCCTGAAGCGCCTGCGCTGCTTCCGCCGACAGCGTGGGGTGAACGTAGTGGCGAGCGTAGCTGATGTACTTCCTTAACAAAACCGCCGGAATGGGGTCGGTTGCTTCACCTGCTCGGATCTTAAACAACAAGATTCACGCAAAGTCCCCCGAATTTCGCCATCTTTACAAAATGGCGGCCAACAAATGAAATGTAATCAAATCTTCACCTGCAAGCGCTCAGAAAGCGGCATGTCGGCGCGCTCCAGCAAGATGGATGTCTCGGCGCCCATCTTGTTGCCCCTGCCAACTTGGGCGCCACTGATTTTGCCTGCGCCGGCCCGGTTGGCCATGATGTGCTCCGACAAACGCCGATCGTGAGACTCATCGGGGATGTCCAGGAGGAGGAAGACCACGTCGAAGCGGGACAGCAGCGGCGAGCCCATTCTGAAAACGAGGCCCCACCCACACAGCGTAAGAAAAAAAACAGGAAAACGTCACCGGCAACTGACGTACGGACGGGTGCCTCACTTTAAATTCTCCGAGACGGTCTTGCCTCGGTTGTAATGGCCTCCGATGGGGTTGGCGGCGGCCACCACTGACGTTCTGGCAGGCAGAGAGGAAACGATTCCCGCCTTTGCCAGGCTGACCGATTGCTGCTCCATAGCTTCCAACAGCGCCTGCTGCTGGTTGCCCAGCTTGTCAAACTCGTCAATGCAGCACAAACCTGAAGAGAGGACGCAAGGAAGGCATGCAGGAATTTAAAAATGGAGGCCAGTTGTCGTAATATACGTGATTGTTTACAGTTGCACCCCCCACCTTGGTCGGCCAACACCAAGGCCCCAGCCTCCAGAGCGTAATCGCCACTTCCTGGATCTCTGTACAAACTCACCGTTAGTCCTGAACACAAAATGTGTCTTGTAAACAATGTTCCCTCTAAGCTGCCCGCATGCGCAGCTTGCACAAACTCAGCGCACAAGAACATCTATGCAGCGCACAAAATAAAATAAAACAGAAACGCATGACTTAATATCTAATTTTAAAACTGATATAATCTATTTTGACCTATTACATATATACATATATATCTACACACACACACACACACATATATATATATATATATATATATATATATATATATATATATATATATATATATATATATATATATATATATATATATATATATATATATATATATATATATATAGTAAAGTCATACATACATACATACATATATATATATATATATATATATATATATATATATATATATATATATATATATATATATATATATATATATATATATATATATATATATATATATATATATATATATATATATATACATTGGAGGTGCGCCTTATACTCCACTGTGCCTTATACATTGTAAAATATGGTATTTATATACTGTAATATATTTGGAAAATGCTTATCATTCATTGAAGCTGCACCTTATAGTCTGCTGCACCAAATATATGGAAAAATATCAAAATTACACAATTCATTGGGGTTGCGCCTTCCACTCCGCTGTGCCTTATACACCGGAAAATACGGTGTTTATATATTATACTTGGAAAACTTTTTGTAGTCATTGAAGGTGCGTGTTCTACTTCGGTGTGCCAAATATTAGAATTACACCATATATTGGGGGTGCACAATATACTTCGGTGCGCCTTATACACCGGAAAATACAGTACATTGACACGTGAAATGCTCTCAAATCAATCAAAGCACCTTATAGTCCGTCTATAAGCCATCTATTACGAGCAATGCGGATGAGGCAAAATGGCCCCCAATCAATCAAGGTTTAGCGCCTTCAATTGCCGAGACGGCTTACCTGCGGTGCTGGTGCTGTTGCCGCAAACGTAGATCCCCCGAGGGGCCACGTTGCACACCGCCTACAAACGACAAGACGATGGTTTGGTTTAAGCTGGATGGAGCAGAGGTCTTTGAGCATGCATTGGATGGACCTGCAGCATCTGGCTCTTGCCCAGGCCGGGGTCTCCCACCATCAAGACGTGAGGGTCTCCTCTCACCGGGACGCTGTTCTTGCCTGTGTGCTTCTGACGCCCCCCGAACAACACTAACACGAGCGCCGCTTTCACCAGCTGCAAAACGTAGGTGTGGGAGTGTTCCGGGACGGAAAAGTCACAGAATGGATAGGGGTGCTCACCAGGTGGCCGTAGATGGCAGGACACAGCGAGCTGAAGAGAACAAAGGGAAGCAAAGGATACATTTTCAATATTTGCAACGATGGAAACATTTCAAGTTCAAGGGACATCCTTTCAACGGCCTGTGTAGACGCGCGCTACAGTTGACATTCTTGGAACGAAACCACGAAAAAGCGCAGTTTTGCTCAATATTGCACACACATTCCAAGTGTTGAACCCTTGAAGCTGAGAGAGAGCGAGAGAGAGAGAGAGAGAGAGAGAGAGAGAGAGAGAGAGAGAGAGAGAGAGAGTGAGAGAGAGAGAGAGAGAGATAGAAAAAGATATAGAGAGAAAGAGAGAGACATAGCAAGAGAGAGGGGAAGCGATAGAAGAGGTGAGAGAGAAAGAGCAAGAGGGAGAAGAGAGAGATAAAAAAGAACAACAGAGAGAGAGAAAGAGAGAGAGAGAGGAAAGCTAGAAAAAGAGAGAGAGACAGAGAGAGATAGAGAGCAAGAGAGACGGGGAAGAGAGATAGAAAGAGAGAGAGAAAGAGGGAAAGAGAGAGAGAGCAAGAGAGAGGGGGAGAGAAATAGAAAATACGAAAGAGAGAGCAAGAAAGAGAGAGAGGGGGGAAAGAGATATAAAAAGAGAAAGAGAGCGAGAGAGAGAGGGAATAGAGAGAGACAGAAAAAGAGAAAGAGCGACAGAGAAAGAGCGAGAGGGGGAAGAGTGATAGAAAAAGAGAAAGAGGGAAAGAGAGAGAAAGCAAGAGAGAGCAAGAGAGAGAGGGAGAAAGATAGAAAATTAGAAAGAGAGAGAGACCAAGAGAGGGGGGGGAGAGAGATAAAAAGAGAAAGAGAGCAAGAGAGAGGGGGAAAGAGAAAGATAGAGATAGCAAGAGAGAGAGGGAGGGGAAGAGAGATAGATAGAAAAAGAGAAAGACAGCGAGAGAACAAGAGAGAGAGAGAGAGAGAGAGAGAGAGAGAGAGAGAGAGAGAGAGAGAGAGAGAGAGAGAGAGAGAGAGAGAGAGAGAGAGAGAGAGAGAGAGAGAGAGAGAGAGAGAGAGAGAGAGAGAGAGAGAGGAGAAGAATCAGAATCAGAATCATCTTTATTGCCAAGTATGTAGAACACACAAGGAATGTGTTTCCCTGTCGAACACGCTGCACTAGTATCATCATCATCATCAAAAAATTGCAAAGAGGCACTATACGGTTCAATTTGGGCTACTGTTCAAAGAGTTAATGGCTTGGGGGAAGAAGCTGTTGAAGTGTCTGCTGGGGGGTGAGAGAGAAAGAAACAGAAAGTATGTGACTAAAAGGCTGCCTGGCATGTTGTGGAAGAAAAAAGGGAATGAAATCATTGAACAACTGAAGACTGAAAATGAACACTTCATTTTTTAATCAAAGATTTGACCATCAAATTTGATGGTCTGTTTCCATGCGCCACTTACTGAACGATGAGTCTGAGCAGGTCCGGCTGCGACTGGATCTCCTGGACGGCGTAGAGCTCCTTCAGGCTAAATTCCTCACTTTCATTGCGATCCTCGGGCGAGCCCCCGGATGACCCCGCACCTCCGGACATGGATCGCTGTCCTGCATTACAAAACTCATGAGCTCCGCGTGATCATGGCGCCTTTCTTGGGAATGAAACGTAGAACGGAAAAGCACCTTTGCTGTTGCTGACCGACGTGGCCTCGATGTAGAGGAGAAACATGCACTGGTCCTTATTCCACTTGGACGTGCCTGGATTACAAATACAAGACCCCCCCACCCGCCACATACAATTCTTAGCCCGTTCTACATTACAGTGATACCTCAGCTTACTCAAGATCGCAAACTTTTCACCTCACGAACATTAAATTCGCGGTGCATCTAGTCTCGGTTGACGAACTAGTTTTCGGCGGACGAACCAAACCACACGGGGCCACGGTAGCTGGCCGACTACTTTTCAGCGGATGAACACCAAACCACACGTTCGAACAGCGCCACAGCTAGCGGACTAGTTTTCCACACCCCTCTCTAAGTGCAGACGTGGATTGTTATCGAGTGAAGTACTTTTGCTTTTTTTTGGGACCGAAAACACCACAGGCTAGTGTTCAGCCGAATGGGACACAAAAAGAAAATGACGGTCGAGCAGAAGAAGGAGATCATGGAAAAACACCAACAAGGTGTGCCTTTGTGTGATTTAGCGTCACAGTACCAGTACGCTAAGTCGACAATTGCTACATGTAGCTAAGGGTGTTTCTGTGTTGTCTCAGCAACAGTCTCAGGCAATAGAAGAGGTTGAAAAACGTTTGTTGATTTGGATTAATGAAAAGCAGCTAGCAGGGAACAGTGTGAGTGAGGGTATTATCGCCCAGAAAGCAGGGCAACTTCACTCGGATATCATCAAGATGCAACTACATCAACGATCATCACAAAGGTAAATAAAATGACTAGATTATACAGCCCAGTTTATTTCTTTAATAACAATACAATAGCACATTTATTATACATAAAATAAGGAATATTTTGTGTAGTTTTAAGGCTTATTTAGTAGAAAAGTATGTTTTATGGGGACCTGGAAACGGATTATTCTCATTTCATGGTTTCTTATGGGAAATAAATGTTTGGAAGACGAATTTTTGCCTTACACACACTTTCTGGGAACCAATTAAGTTCGTAAACTGAGATATCACTGTATTTCCAAAATCCGACTGGACCTTCCGCACCCTGCCCACCACCTTTTCCAGCGACTCCTCTGAGGCAGGCGCTACCGATCCATGCGCACCAAATCAAGCCGACATTCAAACAGCTTCTTCCCCCCGTCGCCATTAACTCTTGAAACAGTAACCCAAATAGAACTGTATAGTGCCTGCTGCTTTGAAAGGTGATTGTACTGCAAGGTAATTCATGACAGACATTTTAAACGTAGTATTATTTATCATTTATTTATGGTTTTATCGCTCTGTGTATTATTCTGTCAATTGTAAAGTGTCCCTGGGTGATTTTAACCTTGATTCGCACCACTATTTTTCTTACAATGATACTAGGGCAGCGTGTTCTACCGGAGACAAATTCCTTGTGTGTTCTACATACTTGGCCAATAAAGATGATTCTGATTTTGAAAATGGTATTTTCTTTAAAATTTCTCTAAATATCAATTGCAAAATGTCTATCGTCAAATGCGGGCTCCAGATAAGAGACAATGATGTAAGAAGCATCAAATGAAAATCATTTAGTAGATACGCAGATCTGTAGACACAGACGCTTGTGTGTGTGTGTGTGTGTGTGTGTGTGTGTGTGTGTGTGTGTGTGTGTGTGCGCGCACCATCATTCGTGACTCTAACAATCCCCGTCACTGTCACCGTATCGCCCGGGACACAGCTGTCGCAGAGGTCGGAGGTCAGGTGGCACTCAACAGTGCGTGGGATCCGTCCAGTCTCCCTCTGCTCGCCGCACATCAACTCTTGCACCCTGTCAACACACACACACACACACACACACACACACACACACACACACGCACGCACGCACGCACACACACACACGCGCACACACACACACACACACACACACACACACACACACACACACACACACACACACACACACACACACACACACACAGACCCAACATTCCGCAGTTTATCAGAACACACCAGAACCGTAATGGCGGCCAGTCAGTCTGCTGCAGGTGAGTCAGAGCTGACAAATCAGTGAGCTAAGTCTGACACTTGGTGGTGATGTTGTTATTTTCAATCACTGTCGACCATTTCAATTTCAAGGGAGAAGCACAACAAGGTACGAGACTTGGTAATGTAATGTAGAGGTACAATTTCATTTTACGTAGCTCTGAGTTAATTCATTAAACTAAAACAAGATTATCAATATTCAACTGTAAAAAAATATGAAATGTACAATATACAGTGATACCTCAGCTTATGAACTTAATTGGTTCCCAGAAGGTGTATGGAAAAAAAGTTCGTCTGCCAAACATTTATTTCCCATAAGAAACCATGAATAATGACAATAATCTGTTCCCAGGTGCCCATCAAACAAAATTTTCTACTAAATAAGGCTTAAAACTATACAAAATATACCTTATTTTATGTATAATAAATGTGCTATTGTATTGTAATTAAACAAATAAACTGTTCTGTATAATAAAGTCATTTTATTTACCTTTGTGATGGTAGTTGTCAAAGGATGACGAACTTCCAGGTTGCCTCTTGATGATATCCGAGTGAAGTTGCCATACTTTTCCGGTGATAATACCCTTACTCACACTGTCCCCTGCTCGCTGCTTTTCGTTAATCCAAATAAACAGAAGCTTTTCAACCTCTTCTATTGCCTGAGACCGTTGCTTAGACAACACAGAAACACCCTTAGCCACACGTAGCAATGGTTGACCTAGTGTACTGGTAGTGGGACGCTAAGTCACACAAACTTGTTCGTGTTCCTCAATGATCTCCTTCTTTTGCTCGACCGTCATTTTCTTTTGTGTCCTCTTCGGTTTAACACTAGCCTGTGGTGGGGTCTTTTTAGATCACATAATAGCAAAAGTACTCCACTTGATAACAAACCACATCAGCACTCAAGGAAAGGGGTGATGAAAATTAGTCCGCCAGCCACCATGGCGCTCCGTGTGGTTTAGTTACTTTGCTGAAAACTAGTTTGTAAACCAAGATTATATTCTCGCGAATTTAATGTTCATAAGGCGAACCGTTTGTAAACTAAAGCGTTTGTAAGCTGAGGTATCACTGTATGATCATTTGGGAGCAATTTGGATTGGTGGTGATGGTGTGCAGTAGGACTTTGACACGTTAGTCACAGATGACAGACTGAAATACAAAATGGCAGTGGTCCGGGCATCCGGAGTCAGTACGGAGGATAACTTGTATTGGAAAACTGGACGTTAGTGCAATTAAAGTTTGTAAGAGCCTCCTACACCCTCCAGGTCACCCTGACAGCACTGGACAGCTTCTTCAGCCAGAGACCGATACACCTAATTTATCAATCTTATCTTAACAATTTGACTGGACCTTCCTCATCCTGCCCACCATCTTTTCCAGCTACTCCCCCTCTGGCAGGCGCTACCTCTCCAAATACAGCAGACATTTAAACAGCTTCTTCCCCCATCGCCATGAACTCTCTAAACAGTAACCCAAATAGAACTGTATAGTGCCTCTTTGCAATTTGTTGATGATGATACTAGTGCAGTGTGTTCTAACAAAGCCAAATTCCTTGTGTGTTCTACACACTTGGCCAATAAAGATGATTCTGATTACTTTTTATTTATCTGGCTATCCAGCTGTCTATCTAGCTAGCTGGCTATCTATCTAGCTACCTAGCTGGCTAGCTATTTGCTATCTAGCTAGCTACCTCGCTAGATATCTATTTGCTATCTATTAGCTCTCTAGCTAGCTACATAGCTGGCTAGCTATTTGCTATCTAGCTTGCTACCTAGCTAGCTATCTATTTGCCCTCTATTAGCTGTCTAGCTGGCTATGCAGCTGGCTAATTATCGGCTGGCTAATTATCGGCTATGTAGCTGGCTATTACCTATCTATCTGGCTAGCTATGTAGCTATTAGCTATATATTGGCTAGCTTTCTATCTATTTGAGTTACTTCCGGGTTAAGTGAGCCGCTGCTCACCCACATAAAAACTTATCCTGTGACTGTAAAGTGGCCTAGAGAGTTTTGAAAGGCGCTTATCACTTAAATGTATGATTATTATTATTATGATTATTATTATTAAAGGGTGTATTTATGACATACTTGTCAATAGGGTGAGTGACGCTTACTTGATGATTTGCCAATCGACGGTGTGTGTCAGAGGGGAACTGCGTCTGGCGCTGAAGGCACGACCGCGGCAATCTGGTTGGGTACACTGCCAGAAAACACACGCTAGTGACATCCATCCGACGCCAATATCTGCGTATTCCCCACCGTATGCGGGCCACCTTACCTTGGTGGGCGTGGCGTACTTGCCGTGATGCAGCGGCAGCGAAAACGTACCGGAGCACGACAGGCACCGGAAGGCCAATCTGGTGCATCGAGGTCGGATGTTGCTCACCCGGACCACTGTGCCCCTTACGCACACCAGGCAGCCGAACACGCTAGCGCGCAGCGTGCGCAGCGGAGTCAGCGGCTCGTAGTTGTACAGCCTGGGGTACAAAGGTCGATCTTAGCAGGTAGAGCAGAAATCCAAGATGGCGCCCAAGTAGGCAGCCGTCCCCAAGTGGACGAATATGCCAGCACTGTTTTTGATTTGGGAGGAATGTTGGTGCCATTTGACCGTCATAGCTGGACAGCTCAGGGGCCATTTCGCTTTTTTTGCGCTTGTCACGAGCAGCACTTTTACAGCCCCGCTTTGTTCAGCGGAAAGGTTGAGAAGGCGCGACAGAGTCGAGCGTCGATGCTCATGTTGAACGGCCGCGCCTTGGAATTGAAGCGGATTGACGTGGGACAGGAGATGTGAGACAGTCTCTTTTTTGTCAAAGCTTCAGCTTCCTGTTTGCTTTCAACATTTAGCTTGTAACAGACGTGCACATTTCACCATGATGCCCCAGATCCACTGGTGAAAAGGACGCTTTGATCCTCTCCTCTTTCATCTATAACTGCTTCATGTAACGACGACGGTGCAGAAAAGTGCTTAACTCACTTCCATTCAAATTTATTCAGGAATTGAAAATATGACGTCGAGCGCCATTCCCGAATTTGTTTGGGTTTTGTTTTTTGTTTGGGTGCCGATGAAGCGCTGGCCAGACCTAAGGCAATATTTTTCCCTTCCACAAGGGAGCAGTTTCCCCCCCTTTTTTAAATTTTAGTGTTTTGTTCTAGCTTCAGCTGTTGTTAAAGCGCTATATAAACCAGTCACCCTTATTTCAAGCTCATATAACTCCTGACCCATATCATTTAGGAATTAACTCTTTTTTTCTGATGAATTTGTGTAGTTTTTTTGTTGTTGCTGCCTTTACAGCAGCTCCTGTATTTTCTTGTTATTATTATTGGATAGGCTGTACCTATATTCATCTCGCAGTGGAGAAATGTTCATTTTATGTTCATTTCACAGCAGCAAAGTTATGAAAGGAAGAAGAAAGGAAAGAAAGAAGTAGAAAACAAAATACAGAAGCTGCTGGAACGGCAGCCACTCTCGCGGCGCCATCTTGAAGTTTTTTATTATTAATTTTTCATCATTTATTAATTATTATTATTATTATTACAGTAAAGTCTCGTTATATCGATATTCAAGGGAGTCCGAAAAAATATCGATATAACCGGGACTATCGATATAACCGGGACTATCGATATATCCGACCCTGTTTGCATGTAATTTTCTCCGTGCGTGCATAGAAATAGTATCGATATAACCGGGACTATCGATATATCCGATATCGATAGTACGAGACTTTACTGTATTTTGTTTTTCTACTTCCTTTCCTTTCATCACTTTGCTGCTGTGAAATGTCAATTTCTCCACTGCGAGACTAATGAAGGCTAATCCAATCAAAGGTCTTCGCAACCTTGTTCAAATGAAGTTTCTGCAATGTAAAATAATGAAAGTCAGTGATTTCATTTGAAAAAACTTTTTTCCCTCTTCACCGTTGTGACCTATGTCCTACAGGGTGACCCAAAAAGATGCTTACCCATGAAAATTTCAATTGTGGCTTTAATTAAAAAGCTATTTATTTCAAATTACAACCACGCCTTATTCAGTTTATGGAAGACCATTCACCAGAGTTTCAGCTATTTCTGCCCATTTTTAGTCAGTTTATGGCTTTCCCAATATGTGTTCCAAATGTCCCCCATTTGGTTGCAAGCAAACCTATACTCGTCTGACAAAGTGGTCAATCACTTTGACACACTCTTCCATAAACTGAATAGTGTGTGGTTGTAATTTGAAATAAACAGTTTTTTAATCAAAGCCACAATTGAAATTTTCATGGGTACGCATCTTTTTGGTTCAGCCTGTATATGAGTCAAATGTAAAAAATAAATAAATAAATAAAACGATTCAAATTGTAACATTTTAAAAACTAAAAATATAAAAAAATGCCCATTTGAGTGGTGCCATTTTCTGAAATTGGCAGCAGATCTCGAGTGTCAACAAATGTGAGCCTTGCTGTTTCATACCTGGCATTGATGCGAGGGATGCTAATAATTGGCGCAGCCACAGGCAACTCATCGCCGGGCAGCTCTGCAGCTTGTTTCTCCAAGTCCACGGTTAAAACCTGTTTAACAACAAGAGAAAATAAAAATGAACACGCGATTTATTTCTAATATCTCGCATTTGGTTATGATAATAATAATAATAATAATAATAATAATAATAATAATAATAATAATACATTTCATTTCAAAGCGCCTTTAAAAACTCTCAAGGTCACTTCACAGTCACAGGATCAGTTTTTCTGCGGGTGAGCGGTGGCAGCCACACACGCCAGCGTTCACTCAACCCATAAGTAACTCAAATAGATAGAAAGCTAGCTAGCTAGCTAGCTAATAGATAGATAGATTTTTAAATGCACAAAACCTTGAAAACACCATGTATTGGTTTGTACTGAAAAATAAATATTTAATAAAATATATGCTCTATAAAGATATGTACATGTACAACTGGAGAGAATACTACATATGTTACTACAAAAATGTTAATATGTACCGCTGTTCTTAACTTGAATGTTCCTAAGTAGGGGCGTGTCTGCATATGGAAAGTTTTAAAATACACCATTCATTGTGGGTGCGCTTTACACTTCAGTGCGCCTTGTACACCGGAGAATATGGTAAATGTCATGACAAGACACTTTTAAGTCGAACATTGTACATAATTTGACATTGTTGACATTTTGGCCTGTTTTCCTGCTGCTTTTTCTCTTTTCTCTTACATGGGCAAGGCTATCTGATAGAAAATAGACAGAGTAGAAGTTAGCATATTTTAAAGTTTCACGCTGTTGTATGCTGAGTTGGCCGAACACGAGGCCCACAATGGAAGCACAGAACATCTGGGTTCAATCTGAGGTGAACAGACACAGCCTGTTAAACTGTCATCCTCAGGTAGGAAATCTGGCCTTTGGCGGAATTTAGGACTTGGTAAAGTCCTTCACGGGAAGAGCTCATTAGCCAGGTTACAAAAAGAAGAGAAAAAAAAAACATATTCACAATTACTTGCCCGTGACATACTAAAAATAAATCAGGGTTCCACTTTTGAGTCACACCCGTTGAGATAATGTCCTCTGTGATATTTATGGCCGATAAATATTTGACTCTGGCGGACACGATCCGCTATTCATATTCAACAAGCTGCAATTCAATGACGATCAATAATCATTCATATTTGGCCGGATGTCTTCTGATCCAACAGGGAACTCGCATACAAATACAGTACAGGTAACATCCGACATACGACCGGATTCTGTTTCGACAAAACGGTCGTAAGTCAAACGGTCGTAAGTCGAAATCAATTCAAAATGGCCAACTCGGTGTTTACACGACAGGATATTATATGATGTCAATCTGTTGTTTTTAAGCAACGTTTTCCATTGAATACTATTGATAACAAACTGTTTACAGTTCATTTATACATTTTATAACTTTTAGTGTCATTTTTAATCATTTTATATTTCGTATGATCGATTTTTATTACTATATACCTGTACGTGTAATATATACCAAACTGTTTACTGCACTGTCATGATGCCAAAAGAAATGTTAAATAATTTTGTGTGTTCTGGATTTTGGATGGGAGAAAGGTGCGCATTTCTCCCCATCCAAAACAGAGTTGGGCGACCACTAATTGATTTAGACTGATTGAGAAGGTGATTGCAACCACCTGGGAATGGCCAATTGCCGCTGGGATCTGATTGGCCAGAAGCTCAGGTGAAGCACCTTTAAAACTAGACTGAGCCAGTCACTTCGAGGAGGAAGAAGAGGGACAAAGGACAAGCTGGAGAGCGGTGTTACCTGTGGTCTGTTGAAAGCTGATATCAACTTCAAATAAAGAAAACTCACAATACCCTTCCTGCATCTGGCTGAGTGAACTTTTATCCTCTTTCCACCTGCTTGCTGTATCGCCGCATGACAATTGGTGGCAGTGGTGGGATCGTTTCACCCTGCATGAAGAAGGTGGGATCGTTACGCCTTGCTGAAGTGGACAAAGATAAGAGGAAGCCGAGAGGAAGAAGGTGGGACGAGTAAGAAGTTGTGTAGCACGGGCCAACCAAACTGGACTGAAGAGTTCTGAAGGGGATCAAGGAAACCAGAAGCTTGAGTTGCCCCAAGAAGATGCCGTTCTTCTTTTCCATGAGGCGTCTGACAGTTGCCAAGCCAAAGATGGAACTGAGCAGAGTGAGATGGAACCAGTGGTGAAGCCTAAGACTCAGACAAGAGGTGATGTTGATCGAACAGATCTAGAGATCAGATGCACCAAGAAGTAAGAATGGACATTTGACAGTCGATCTAGTCAACATTATCCTCCTCTGGGACCGCAGCCCCAGGGCGCTGACTCTCGAACATCCAGGCCAACGAACCTTCGTCCCGCACAAGAAACTCCCAAGTTGGGTTACTTAACATGCCCAACCTCCACAGTTTCATCATCTAAGACAAGCTGCAATTCCCATGGTTTCTGAACCCAGAATTCCAGAAAGAAGCGGAAGATGCAGAACGTCAGAAGCTGGAAGAGGATCTCCAGCGAGAATAACGGCAAGAATTTATCAGGGAGAGATTGGCACCCTGGACAGAAGGTGTTAATATTGTTGCATATGGGATCAAGTAAGCTACTGGCAAAGTGGCAGGGCCCATACGCTGTGACTAGGAGAATAGGACCTGTCACATATGACTTTCTCTGCCCTGACAACAAATGTCATAGCTGATTATTTGTCAAGAATGTCTGAACTCTGAGGAGAGGGTGTGAATGATGTCATGATGCCAAAAGAAATGTTAAATAATTTTGTGTGTTCTGGATTTTGGATGGGAGAAAGGTGCGCATTTCTCCCCATCCAAAACAGAGTTGGGCGACCACTAATTGATTGAGACTGATTGAGAAGGTGATTGCAACCACCTGGGAATGGCCAATTGCCGCTGGGATCTGATTGGCCAGAAGCTCAGGTGAAGCACCTTTAAAACTAGACTGAGCCAGTCACTTCGAGGAGGAAGAAGAGGGACAAAGGACAAGCTGGAGAGCGGTGTTACCTGTGGTCTGTTGAAAGCTGATATCAACTTCAAATAAAGAAAACTCACAATACCCTTCCTGCATCTGGCTGAGTGAACTTTTATCCTCTTTCCACCTGCTTGCTGTATCGCCGCACGACATGCACAGTTTATACATTTTAGATCAAGAAAGCTGCGGGACGTGACAGAGTGTCCCCCTCCTGCCTGAAAGTCTGCGTTGACCAACAGGCTCCGGTCTTCACACGAATCTTCAACAGATCCCTGGAGCAGTGTGAAGTCCCATCCTGCTTCAAACAGTCTACTATCGTCCCAGTTCCAAAGAAACCAGCACCCTCGGGATTGAACGACTACATACCTGTTGCTCTGACATCTGTGGTCATGAAGTCCTTTGAACGCTTCGTGCTGAACCACCTAAAGAACATCACCGGACCTCGCTAGATCCTCTTCAGTTTGCCTACCGGGCAAACAGGTCTGTGGAGGATGTAGTCAACATCAGACTGCACCACATCCTCGACCACCTCGACAACACAGGAACCTACGCAAGGATCCTGTTTGTGGACTACAGCTTTGCGTTCAATACCATCATCCCAGAACTCCTCATCCCCAAACTTCTCCAGCTTGGAGTGTCCCCGACGATCTGCCAGTGGATCCTCAGCTTCTTCTTCTTCCCGCAAGCCATTAAGTCTTTGAACAGTAGCCCAAATGGAATTGTATAGTGCCTCTTTGTAATTTTTTTGATGATGATACTAGTGCAGCGTGTTCGACTGAAAACAAATTCCTTGTATGTTCTACATACTTGGCAATAAAGATGATTCTGATTCTGACAGGACGAACACAACAGGTCAGACTGGGAAAAATATCATCCAATACACGAACCACGAGCACTGGAGCCCCGCAGGGATGCGTCCTCTCTCCATTGCTCTTCTCTCTCTACATGAACGACTGCACCTCAACGCACCCAGCTGTCAAATTCATAAAGTTCGCAGACGACACCATGGTCATCGGTCTCATCAAAGACGGCGACTGCGTACTGACAACAAGGGGAGCAGCTGCAGCTCTGGTGCAGCCGTCACAACCTGGAGCTGAACACGCTCAAGACATTAGAGATGATCGTGGACTTCAGGAAACATCCATCACCACAGCTACCCCTCACACTATCCAACTGCCTGGTGTCAACCTTTGAGACCTTCAAGTTCCTGGGAATCACAGTCTCCCAGGACATGAAGTGGGAGGTCAACACCAACTCTATCCTGAAAAAGCCCAAATGGAACTGTATAGTGCCTCTTTGCAATTTTTGATGATGATACTAGTGCAGCGTGTTCGACCGGAAACAAATTCCTTGGGTGTTCTACATACTTGGCAATAAAGATGATTCTGATTATACCTTTCAGTGTCATTTTTATTTTATATTTCAGATTATCGATTTTTATTACTGTATACCAAACTGTTTACAGTTCATTTATAAATCTTGTGTTTTGTGTTGTCATTGTGTTGTCATTTTTATCATTTTATATTGCATATTATCGATCTTTATTACTTTATACCTGTAATACAGTAAAGTCTCGTTATATCGATATCGGATATATCGATAGTCCCGGTTATATCGATAATATTTCTATGCACGCACGGAGAAAATTACATGCAAACAGGGTCGGATATATCGATAGTCCCGGTTATATCGATATTTTTTCGGACTCCCTTGAATATCGATATAACGAGACTTTATACCAAATTGTTTACTGCACAGTTCATTTATAAATGTTATACTTACCTTTTGGTGTCGTTTTTATCATTTTACATTTCGTATTATCGATTTTTATTACTGTATAACTGTACCTGTAATGTATACAAAACTGTTTACTGTACAGTTCATTTATAAATGTGATATTTACACGTTCTGCCGACCCAAATACGCACAGATTCCCACGCATGCACGCTGTTTAAAAATCGCTCTCCCTGCTAACAGCCAGAAGAGGTCGCCCCACACACCCGCTCGGACTCAGGCGGACGCCAAAGGAAAAAAAGCAGTATACAGTACTACAGGAGATGTTGCCGAGACGGTATCTGCACTGTATGACTATTGCATTGAGTATAGTCACGCTTTGCCGTGCAAGTGTGTGACATGCTGGATGTCTAAAATTGTAGTCCGCGTTGCCGGCTGCTTGCGCGTTGCCAGGAGTAGAATAAAAATTTAAGAAAAAGGGTCTGGCGGTCGTGGTCGTAAGTACGGATGGTCATAACTCACGCCAGTCGTAACTCGGATGTTACCTGTACTACCACACACAGTATTAAGAAGTAATCAATGAATACGTGTGTGTGCGTTGTACCTGGTGAATGGCAACTCCCAAACAGTTGAAGATCATTTCCGGTTGTTCCTTCAACTCTGCGATCAGGGAAGGAAGCGCTGCTAGCACCGTCTCGTTTGTGGTCACATCGGCGTAGTCCACCAGAACGCTGCCTTGACGCTCGAATCTCATCCTGTAACGCAGAGCGAGTCGTCACCCCAGTCCGCCACCACACGGCGTCAGAAACATGAGCCGACCTTGTCGTAGAAGTCAATCTTGGATGTGAAATACTTCTCAAAGACTTTGATTTTCTCCACGCTCGGCGAGCTCTCGATGAAACCTGACGATAGAAGAGTCGGAGTGTCACGTGCGATTGTTATCCGCGCTAGGCTGAATCTTCATTTGATACCTTCGGTGAAGTATAGCGACCATCCTTTGTAAGGGCACAGCACATCCAGAGTGGCTTGATGGATGACTGAAAAAAATTTAACTCTTGTTAGTAGGGTCAAATTTAGAAGCAGCCATCTCTGCCGGCGCTTTTTTAAACTTTCACTGGACATTTTTAGTTGAGAGAACGTTTGTACAGTGATACCTCAGCTTACGAACGCTTTAGTTTACGAACGTTTCACCTTACGAACATTAAATTCGCGAAAATATAATATTGGCCTACAAACTAGTTTTTGGCAAACAAACCAAACCACACTGAGCGCCACGGTGGCTGGAAGACGAGTTTTCCACACCCACTTTCTTGGAGTGCAGACGTGGTTTGTTATCCAGTGGATACTTTTGCTTTTTTTGGGACCGAAAAACACCCCACCACAGGTTAGTGTTAAGCCGAAGTGGACACAAAACAAAATGACGGTCGAGCAGAAGAAGGAGATCATCGAAAAACGAGGTGTGCGTTTGTGTGACTTCGCATCCCAGTACGCTAAGTCAACCATTGCTAACATCCTTAAGATCAAGGAAGCTATTAAGGGTGTTTCTGTGTTGTCTAAGCAACGTTCTCAGGCAATAGAAGAGGTTGAAAAACATCTGTTGATTTGGATTAACGAAAAGCAGCTATCAGGGGACATTGTGAGTGAGGGTATTGTCGCCAAGAAAGCATGTCAACTTCACTCGGACATTATCAAGAGGCAACTATATCAATGACCATCACAAAGGTGAATAAAAGGACTTATTATACAGTACAGTTTATTTCTTTAATTACAATGCAATAACACATTTATTATCGATAAAATAAGATATATTTTGTGTAGTTTTACGGCTTATTTCATCGAAAATTATGTTTTATGGGGACCTGGGAACTGATTATTCTCATTTTAATGGTTTCTTATGGGAAATAAATGTTTGGCAGACAAACTTTTCGCCTTACACTTTCTGGGAACCAATTAAGTTCGTAAGCTGAGGTATCACTGTATTTTCTGTTCAACGAATATGGTGTTCTTGTATTTCGTTGTGTGTGTTTAGTAACAACATTTTCATAAATTACAAAATGCTTTCGGTTTGTGCGTTTGAGATGGTGTGCAACAGGGGTGTCAAAGTCATTTTTTGCCGCGGGCCACATTGTAGTTATGGTTTCCTCTCGAGGGCCGTTATGAATTTCGGGAACCCATTAGAATGTTTAAATCCCTTCAAATATTACATATAGAGCACACAGCAAATTAATGAATAACTCATTTTCAAAGCTGAAGTCAAGAATAATGACTTTTATTGTGGTTGACATCCAAAAATATGAAATTTTGGCTCAGATTTTAGCAATCATCATGGAATTTAACAAGTTTAATTTGCTTTCGCTGGCCGAAAAAAATGATGCAGCGGGCCGGATTTGGCCCGCGGGCCTTGACTTTGACACCTGTGGTGTGCAAGGTTCAGAGATAAAACAAGTGAATATTTATCAAGGTGTGATGAGAGTCCAAAGAGTCGATCATATGAGGCAGTCAACAATCGGCGTCCTTGCTGTTTCCAAATCAAATTGAATAAACTCACCTCGATGTGTGCCTGCTGCTCTGTTATCACATCCATGTTCACGAGCTGAACCTCCACTCCAAGGTCTACCCCTCCATCCTCCTCTCCATCCTCCATTGCCTCCTCCTCTATTTCCTCTCCAACCACCATGTCTACCCCGCCATGACCCTCTATATAGGTCCTGTCCACTCATTCCTGGGCAAAAAAACATGACATGTTTAAGCTTCTTCTAATGTAGCTATAATGTAACTATTTGTCATGTAGTATTTAAGTCCAGTTTCAATTACATTTTATGGAAATTGTTATTTAAAGTAATTTTACAAAACATTTTCGTCCCCCTTGGTGTTATTTTTAATTTTTAAACCTTAAATAATTTTAAACCTATAATAGCATTGTTGCTATTATATTATACTCAATCCTTGTAGTAGATGTGCACATTCCACCATGTTGTCCCTGATCCACTGCTGAAAAGGATGCTTTGATCTTCTCCTCTTTCATCTAGAACTGCTTCATGTCACAAAGAGGGTACAGCAAAGGCTGAAGAATGAATGACTCTCTGTGTCTTTGTGTTGTCATATTTGTGATTTAGTTTTTTTGTTTTATTTCAAGATGGTGCCGCGAGAGTGGCTAGTGGCTGCCTTTGCAGCAGCTCCTGTATTTTGTTTTTCTACTTCTTTCTTTCCATTCCCCTTCCTTTCATAACTTTGCTGCTGTTTTACTTCTGGGCATAGTACGAATGGCTGCCGCTGCTCACCCGCACAATAAAAAAAATCCAGTGACTGTAAAGTGTCCTTGAGAGTTTTGAAAGGCGCTTAAAAATTAAATGTATTATTATTATGATTATTAGCGTCTCTTTTCAGGTAGTGCCTGATACATGTTAAGTCTCACGATTTGGTCGGGAGACTCCCGATCTCGACCACAATACATACAGTTAGTTTGTAAGGTGGAAAAAAAGAAAATGTAAAAAAAACAACATATATTTGTATACTAATTAAACTAATGTATGAATAAACAATGAAATAAATTTCGTGTTTTATTTATTTCCACTTTACACTTTTGTAACGCTGACAATATTCTAACACGCGAGTCAGAAAAATCTCCCGATTTATGAAACTTAACATGCATGGTGACATATTTCGTCTTTTTTCAGTCTATAGCAGCGGTGTCCAAACTTTTTTGTTTGAGGGCGGCATTCAGAACATTTAAGGGATGAAACGATCACTTGGTCGACTTTTTAAAACAATGCTTGTCAGTCATGAAAGCAACTCTGGATTTTGTTGTATTGTCGAGTTAATTTCATTCGCTAATTTGTCAATAGAAAACGCAGTATGTTAAACATGGTGGAACATTTAACAACCGTAAGTAAAACAGCCAAAGAACGAGAAAAGTCAGTTACCAACGACATTTCGAAGTTTTCACTCGACGAGGTGTCAAAATCTCCCTCCACACGGTCGAAGGTTCTTCTTCGCTTTATTTCGACGGTGATTCGATATCCCCGATTCACTACTGACACTTAGAGGACAGATGCAGTACTACAATGACAACAGGTGCCTTCTCATTATTAGAGTACACTACAGTGATACTTCAGCTCACGAACTTAATTGGTTCCCAGAAAGTGTGTTAAGGCGAAAAGTTTGTCTTCCAAATATTAATTTCCCATAGGAAACCATTAAAAATGAAAATAATGCGTTGTCAGGTCCCCATAAAACATAATTTTCTACTAAATAAGCCTTAAAACTACACAAAATATACCTTATTTGATGTATAATAAATGTGCTGTTGGATAATTAAAGAAATTAACGGTAAGATGAGGTATCACCGTACTGTATTTCAGTGGCGGAGCGTTAAGGCCTGCAAAGCCTTCTCTTCTGGCCTAAAAATATCAGAATCACAGACTGATGTGAATTATATTTGTTGTCCATGAATTCGTCTTAAATAATTCCAAATTGTCATGACCGCCTCACCCTGCAGGAGTACAGGGTTCGATTCCTGCTCCGGTCTACCTTCAAGATCTCTGAAGATTGAGTTTCAGAAGCAATTTCGGACAAAATTTATTTAAAAAGAAAACCATCATACAACTCTTCAACGTGTTAATTTAATAAATAAGGTTTAGCTGTGCAAGATTTTCTTTTTCTAACAATCTTGATCCGACGGGCTACGAGCAAAGTCACTTTATAACATTATTAATAAATGATATTACCTTTGATAAATTCTTCACTGTTTAAAAAGTCTATAAGTCAATATATACACTTGGAAAGAACTATAAAAACAAAAGCAAAACTAACGAGCGGCTCAGAAGTATGTCAATGAGAAGGCCGTTCGGGGTTCTCAAAATGGAGGAAGAAAAGAAAAAAAAAATGATTAGGAAAGAGAAAAAAATTAAATCAAGATCTTAGCAGCTTTGTTTCCTTCTCCAAAGGGATGAACCGCGGACCCTCGCCATCCGGTAGACAGGCAAGAAGGGAAGAAAACGTCAGCCGAAGCCCCCCTGCTTGTTATCAGTGGGCCACGGGAAGCCGCCAAATGGTTCTCCAATCAGGTCTGCTGCTCACAGAGCGTAAGGCTTGTTTTGAATCTCTTGGATTTTGCTGCACAGATGCTCTCCACAATTTGGGGTGGGGGTTGCGGGGGGGTGTTGAGGCTACCGATGCGGTCCTCCAAAACGATTCAAGTACCAAAGGGACCTAAAAGAGAAGATGGACACGATTACATGGCAGTAAAAACCGGAGGGAAAAGAATCGAGCACGCATCGTGTTGGTCGCGGCTTGGAATTGAAGCGGATTGACATGGGATAGGAGATATGAGATAATCTCTTTTTTGTCGATGGATGCTACAGCTTCGTGTAGGCTTTCAACATTTAGCTTGTAGCCGACGTGCACATAATGTCCCTGATCCACTGGTAAAAAGGACGTTTTGTGAGACTAAGAAAGGCTAATCACTGTAAGTGAAATTAGAACATAGTTCATTCATGATGTATCACTTTTTTTATTCAAAAAAAAGTGAACATGTAGACTGGATGATGCTTTTATTTGATTTTTTTTAGAAGCAAAGTCAATATTTTGCTAAGTCAATATTTTGATTCATTTTCACCCCCCCTTCCGCAAAAAAGCTAGTTAGTCATCATGAGGTGTGGGGATGGACCATCACTTGAGCTATCTGGCTATCTATCTGGCTATCTAGCTAGCTATCTATTTGCTATATATTAGCGATCAAACTAGCTAGCTAGCTATCGATTATTCTAAAAATAATAATACATTTCATTTATAAGCGCCTTTCAAAACTCTCAAGGTCACTTTACAGTCACAGGATCAGTTTTTCTGCAGGTGAGCCAGCGTTCACTCAACCCAGAAGTAACTCAAATAGATAGAAAGCTAGCTAGCTAACAGATAGCTAATAGATAGCCAGCCAGACAGCTAGCTAACAAACCAGTTAGCCATATAGCTAATAGATGCCCAGCTACATGGCTAGCTAGCAAGCCAGACAGCTAATAGATAGCATATAGCTAGCAAATGGAAAGCCAGCTAGGTAGCTAGCTAGATAGCATTTTTATAGCATCGTTATATCCTCTTTGATTTTATGTGCATTATTAATTTTTAAAATACATTTATTAGCTAGCTAGCTAACTTTCTACCGATTTGAGTTATTCCAGGTTGAGTGAACGCTGGCGCATGTGGCTGCCGCTGCTCACCCACAGAAAAACTGATCCTCTGACTAAAGCAGACATGGGCAAACTACGGCCCGCGGGCCACATACGGCCCGTTAGGCTTTTCAATCCGGCCCGCCGAACTTGCCCAAATTATAGTACAGTGTCTAAAACTCATGACAAAAAGCGAGCGAACAACAGGGCAGATAACTGAAAAGTTGCCTGCCCCATTTTTCACAACTTGAAGCAAAATGAAACCAATCCCATTAAAAAAACATTGTCACAAAGTATAAAGAATTTTTTTTAATCAAGAATGCACTAACTACAAACGCTACCTTGCTTAATTACGGCAAATGCGCAAAGCTGTAAATTTTGCTACAGTAGTCGATTGCCGTTGTGGTGCACAATGCAACGTTTGCATTGCTTCCTACGAGCCACTAAGCCCCTTTCATAAGTCTCACGTACACTTTACAGTCACGGTTTAATGTAAATTTACGTTTTGTAGCGTCACATATGTTGTTAGCTTCTTTTGAATCTTTCTTCTAGTCTTAGGTTCTGTGCATCTATTTTGGAAAATGACATGCAATTGCACGACTTTGTAACGCTTGCGAAAGTCCGGAAGAAAGAAGCAGGCTTCTGATTGGCTGCCGAGCCGAGTATGCAAATTTCAACTGCAGGTAGTCTATGTTTGTGTGCTCGGCGACGGTACACGTGTTTTGTTAGCGCGTGAAGGCGAGAGCGTCAGTGAGGAGTTTGTTGAGCGCGCGGTCAGGACAAACCATCTATGATTTGGCGGAATTTAACACAAGTAGGTATTATTGAGCTTGAATATTTCCTTGTGGAATAATATGTTTTGAATGTTTTAAGTGATTCCATTTTTCAATAAATGTTGATTTCTTTAACTTTGCCCCTCCAATGAAAACCTATTAAAAACAGACGCAATCTTGATAAATCACAGTGCATATGTTATTTTAATCTATTTCCATTTCCTCCTCCAAGTATCTGCGAAATAGTATGTAAACGCCATATTCCTTGAGACAAATTTACCTGATCAGGGATATCTTTCACATTTGAAAGACAGTTAATAAATTGGGGTCTTACTGTGCTATGAGGTTTGTACACACTACATTTAAAGGACAACCGGCACCATTTTTTTTGTGTTTCCCACTGACATCCGAAAAACGTTTTATAGCATCTAAAATACCCAAAACAGGCAGGCTGATATTTTTAGTTAAATGAAAAACACCAATAAAAATGACTTCAAAATGAATCCGGAAATGGCCAGTTTCAGAAGGTCCCACCCCCTTGTTCGTGACGTCACGCCAAGACGTCTTGCCTTGCTCGAGAATCAAAACAATGGCTTCAGATTCGGAGAAGATGTTTTCTTGTTCGTGTTCTTCTGAAGAGGAAAGCATAAATGTTTGCAATTGATTCTAGGAGTCCTCCCATATCAATTCGAGCCGTCAAGGACAGAAATGTAGCACCCAGAAAAAGCAGAAGATTGCGCCCAAGCTCCGTTGGAAATGGGCTGATTTGTCAGCTGGGAATTTGTGTCAGCGAATATCAAATAGTTGTCTTGGTGCAACACACAACGATTCACCATGGCGTTATTTATGTGTTTTCCTTCTAATTTCACCATCAACACGGATCAACACGAAGTTTTCAGACCAAACAAAGTACCCAAAATGCATTGTATGTCGCTTTCTCGGTCAGGGGCGGTCCAAACGTGACGTCACATGGGGATCGTCATCAACTCGAAAATAAGACTTCATGAATATTCAGCGCAAGTCTTAAAACGTAAACTATAGCTATATGCTGTGGAATCTTTGTAAAATACGCTCAGTCGAAGTCATTTGAAGTGATTTTATAAATTATGGACATAACTTGTTCGGAGTATTTCCGGCCCAAACACTCCCTCCAAATGCTCCTGGCCCGGCCCCTCTGTCAAATTTTAGAACCCAATGCGGCCCGCGAGTCAAAAAGTTTGCCCACCCCTGGACTAAAGTGAGCCTGAGAGTTTTGAAAGGCGCTTTTAAATGAAATGTATTATTATTATTATTACAGTAAAGTCTTGTTATATCGATATCGGTTATATCGATAGTACTGCTTATTACGATACTATTTCTATGAACGCAAGGAGAAAATTTACATGCCGCAGGATCGGATATATCGATAGTCCGGTTATATCGATATTTTTTCCGACTCCCGAGAATATCGATATAACGAGACTTTACTGTATTATTATTATTATTATTATTATTATTATTATTATTAGCCAATCCAAAACACCTGTCTGGGATCGATTCATTATTCAAATTGGATTTTTGGTTTCCTCCCTTCATTTTTTCAAAAACATTTTTCTCCCATGTGTTATTTTGGTCAAGTTATTTTGGCCGACGTTCAGTTTTGTACGATAGTTCAATGGAGGTCAAAAGGGGGGAAAAAATGGCGTAAAATTAGCAAGAGAAAATTGGAGGTTGATCTTCACATACCAGTAATAATAGTCCAAGAGCTTCTAACCGTCCAAGGTTTTCCGGATCTCGGATAAGCGGTGGCAGCTGGGAGTCCCCATTCTCTGCGCCTTCTCGTACAAGTTCGAATCGCCGAAATAGCGGGCGCGATACATGAGGCCTTCCCCTGAAAGCGCAAAAAAAAGTGTGAGTTGCAACGGAAAGAGAATATTATATTTATATAATATTTGGAAAACTTTTCTATATTTGTATATTATATTGTGAAAACTTTTCTATATTTATATATTGTATTTGGAAAAATGTAATGTATTTGTATATTATATTTGGAAAACTTTTATATATTATTTTGGAAAACATAATTGTATATTATATTTGGAAAACTTGTGTAAATTTGTGTATTATATATATACATACTTTTATATATTTGTAAATTATGTTTGGAAAACGTTTATATATTTATATATGATATTTGGAAAACATTTCTAAAAAACTAAAAAAAAACAAATATATATTATATTTGGAAAACAATGTCATATTTGTATATTATATTTGGAAAACTTTTATATATTTGTATATTATATTCGGAAAACTTTTATACATTTGTAATTTGGTTTGAAAAACTTTTATATATATATATATATGTGTATATTATATGTGGAAACCATTTCTATATTTATATATTATATTTGTAAAACATTCATATATTTGTATATTATATTTGGAAAACGTTTATATATTTGTATATTATGTTTGGAAAACATTTATATATTTGCATATTATATTTGGAAAATGTTTAGATATTTGTATATATTTGGAAAACTTTTATGTATTTGTATATTATGTTTGGAAAACCTTTATATATTAATTTGGAAAACTTTTATATATTTCTATATTATATTTGGAAAACGTTTATATATTTGTATATTATTTGGAAAACTTTCATATTTATATATTTGGAAAAATGTCATATATTTGTATATTATATGTGGAAATCTTTTATATATTTGTATATTATACGTGGAAAACTAATATATTAGCATAGTATATTTGGAAAACTTGCATATATTTGTATATTATGTTTGGAAAACTTTTATATATTTAATTTGGTAAACTGGTATATATTTAATTTGGAAAACTTTTATATATTTGCATATTATATTTGGAAAATGTTTAGATATTTGTATATATTTGGAAAACTTTTATGTATTTGTATATTATGTTTGGAAAACCTTTATATATTAATTTGGAAAACTTTTATATATTTCTATATTATATTTGGAAAACGTTTATATATTTGTATATTATTTGGAAAACTTTCATATTTATATATTTGGAAAAATGTCATATATTTGTATATTATATGTGGAAATCTTTTATATATTTGTATATTATACGTGGAAAACTAATATATTAGCATAGTATATTTGGAAAACTTGCATATATTTGTATATTATGTTTGGAAAACTTTTATATATTTAATTTGGTAAACTGGTATATATTTAATTTGGAAAACTTTTATATATTTGCACATTATATTTGGAAAATGTTTAGATATTTGTATATATTTGGAAAACTTTTATGTATTTGTATAGTATGTTTGGAAAACCTTTATATATTAATTTGGAAAACTTTTATATATTTCTATATTATATTTGGAAAACGTTTATATATTTGTATATTATTTGGAAAACATTTTTATATTTATATATTTGGAAAAATGTCATATATTTGTATATTATATGTGGAAATCTTTTATATATTTGTATATTATACGTGGAAAACTAATATATTAGCATAGTATATTTGGAAAACTTGATTATATTTATATATTATGTTTGGAAAACTTTTATATATTTAATTTGGAAAACTTTTATATATTTGCATATTATATTTGGAAAATGTTTAGATATTTGTATATATTTGGAAAACTTGTATGTATTTAATTTGGTAAACTTTTATATATTTAATTTGGAAAACTTTTATATATTTGCACATTATATTTGGAAAATGTTTAGATATTTGTATATATTTGGAAAACTTTTATGTATTTGTATATTATGTTTGGAAAACCTTTATATATTAATTTGGAAAACTTTTATATATTTCTATATTATATTTGGAAAACGTTTATATATTTGTATATTATTTGGAAAACATTTTTATATTTATATATTTGGAAAAATGTCATATATTTGTATATTATATGTGGAAATCTTTTATATATATTTGTATATTATACGTGGAAAACTAATATGTTAGCATAGTATATTTGGAAAACTTGTATATATTTGTATATTATGTTTGGAAAACTTATATATTTCATTTGGAAAACTTCATATATTTGTCTATTATATTTGGAAAATGTTTATATATTTGTATATTATGTTTGGAAAACGTTTATATTTTGGTATATATTTGGAAAAATGTAATATATTTGCATATTATATTTGGAAAACTTTCCCCTGAAAGCGCGAAAAAAAGCGCGAGTCGCAACGGCTGCAATGAAAGCGCCGCCCGCAAGGTGAAAGGTCACCCACTCTGCTGCTTCTCCTTCCAGCAGTTGTTGTTGAGGTTGGTGATGTAGTCCTCCTCCACCGCCCTCTCCACGTTCTTCAGATCGGCTCCGCGGAAGTCCTGGTCGAAACGCTCGCCCACGTAGAAAATCACCTCCAGGTGGGACGTGTGCCTTTTGTGAACGTAACCCGCCGACCTGCCGGGACGGATGAAGCGGGAATTTGACTCGAGCGGGCGGGGGTTCGAAAAAAACAGGAAGACGGCTGGGCCACTTACGGGCGGTAGCTAAGGCTATAGGGGGGCTGCGTGACCATCAGCTGACTGAGCGCAGACACCAGGATGAGGATAAGGATGGGCATCAGCTGAACAAACAGAGCCAGGCCTCCCTGCTCAGAAACACACGCAAACAAACCCTTATATACAGTAAAGTCTCGTTATATCGATATCGGATATATCGATAGTCCCGGTTATATCGATACTATTTCTATGCACGCACGGAGAAAATTACATGCAAACAGGGTCGGTCGGATATATCGATAGTCCCGGTTATATCGATATTTTTTCGGACTCCCTTGAATATCGATATAACGAGACTTTACTGTATTTCGGTATTATATTTGGAAAACTTTTAGATACAGGTAACATCCAAGTTAGGACCGGGTTCCGTTCCAACAAAACGGTCGTAAGTCAAACGGTCATAAGTCAAGCGGTCATAAGTCGAAATCCATTCAAAATGGCCGACGCGAGGTTTAAACGACAGATTAGTATATAATGTCAATCTGTTGTTTTTTTATCTGTTTGATATTGTCACGTTCGGATTGACAGCTGGGGGCGGGGCCACACCTCCCCGCTTCCAATGCTGTCAATTCCGTCATCAGGACGCTAAAACGGGACGCTGTCAACTTGTATTTGTACTTTGTATTACCCTGGGCTCCCCCCCCCCCCCCCCCACAAACACACATCCCGCAATCCTTTCTGGATTGTTCCACCGTGTGCGAGTTGCTTTGCGCCATTGGCGTATATTATGCGTGTCGGGTTTCCCATTGCCCCCTCCCACTCGTCGTTTTTGGTATTCTTGATATTGATTATTCCCCTGGTCCTCTTTTTGGGACCAGCGCTTTGTGTTGTCCCTTGATAAATCATCCTGCACGGACTTCTGTCTCTGTCGCTTTCTCGGGGATTCAGACTTTCAATTGCGCTCCGACGAGTCGGCTGCTCTCTGCCTCGTTCGGAACGTGACGGATCTAAACAAGAAGGACCATCTCGAGTCTTTTATTCAACCAAATTCATCGCAAACACGCATCGGAGTTTAACGGTGTTGCTTGCTGTAGCAGTGGCAGCCGTAGAATTTAAAAAAAACTGTCTGGCGGTCGTGGTCGTAAGGGTGGGTGGATCGTATGGTTGGTCGTAACTTGCACAGGTCGTAAATCGGATGTTACTTGTATTATATTTGGAAAACTTTAATATATTTGTATATTATATTTGGAAAAAACTTTTCTATATTTATATACAGTAAAGTCTCGTTATATCGATATTCTCGGGAGTTGGAAAAAAATATCGATATAACCGGACTATCGATATATCCGATCCTGCGGCATGTAAATTTTCTCCTTGCGTTCATAGAAATAGTATCGTAATAAGCAGTACTATCGATATAACCGATATCGATATAACAAGACCTTACTGTATTATATTTGGAAAACTTTTCTATATTTAATTTGGAAAACTCTAATAAAATTTTATATATTTGTATATCAGGGCGGCCCGGTAGTCGAGTGGTTAGCACACCGGCTTCACAGTGCAGAGGTCGCCGGTTCGCGTCCTGGTCCGACCTCCCTGTGTGGAGTTTGCACGGCCCGCGTGGGTTTTCTCTGGGTCCTCAGGTTTCCTCCCACATTCCAAAAACATGCATGGCAGAAAGATTGAAGACTCCAAATTGTCCCTAGGTGTGAGTGTGAGAGTGACTGTTGTTTGTCCTTGTGTGCCCTGTGATTGGCTGGCAACCAATTCAGGGTGTCCCCCGCCTCGTGCCCGAAGACAGCTGAGATAGGCTCCAGCAACCCCCGCGACCCTAATGAGGAATAAGCGGTACGGAAAATGAGATGAGATGAGATATTTGTATATCATATTTGGAAAACCTTTATATACTTGTATATGGTGTTTGGGAAACTTTTCTATATGTATATATTCTTCTGTTCCTTTCGGCTTGTCCCTTCAGGGGTCGCCACAGCAAATCAATGTCCTCCATCTCTGTCCTCTCTGACCACATCCATAAATCTCCTCTTTGGTCTTCCTCTCCGTCTCCTGCCTGGCAGTTCAAGACTCAGCATCCTTCTCCCGATATAGTCA
Organism: Hippocampus bargibanti; assembly: GCF_051943395.1. Taxonomy (NCBI): domain Eukaryota; kingdom Metazoa; phylum Chordata; class Actinopteri; order Syngnathiformes; family Syngnathidae; genus Hippocampus; species Hippocampus bargibanti. The sequence continues at coordinate 1,849,293 of NC_142746.1, read as the reverse complement.
CTCTCTCTCCTCTGGACATGTCCAAACCATCTCAGTCTGACTTTCTCTCCAAAGCCTCTAATATGAGTTGTCCCTCTAATGTACTCATTCCTGATCCTATCCAACCTGGTCACTCCCAAAGAAAACCTCAACATCTTCAGCTCTGCTACCTCCAGCTCTGCTTCCTGTCTTTTCGTCAGTGGCACCGTCTCCAGTCCAAACATCATGGCTGCTCTCACCACTGTTATAAAACAGTGGTGAGGCACTTTTCCTTTCATCCTAGCTGAAACCCTCCTATCACACATCACACCTGACATTTTTCTCCAGCCGCTCCAGCCTGCCTGGACACGCTTCTTCACCTCTTTTCCACACTCTCCATTGCTCTGGACAGTTGACCCCAAGTACTTCAAATCCTCCACCTTCTTTATATCTTCTCTCTGTAGCATCACTTGGATCCCTCTCATTCACACACATATATTCCGTCTTGCTGTGACTGATCTTCATTCCTCTCCTTTCCAGGGCATATCTCCACATCTCGAGTTTCTCCGCCACATGTTCCCCGTTCTCGCTACAGATCACAATGTCATCTGCAAACATCATGGTCCAAGGAGATTCTTGTCTAACATCGTCGGTCAGCCTGTCCATCACCATAGCAAACAAGAAGGGGCTCAGAGATGACCCCTGGTGGAGTCCCACCTCCACCTTGAATTCCTCAGTCACACCGACAGCACACCTCACAACTGTCTTACGGTCATGATACATGTCTTGCACCGCTCTGACATACTTTTCTGTCACTCCAGACTTCCTCATGCAATACCACAGCTCTTCTCTGGGCACCCTGTCGTACGCTTTCTCCAGATCTACAAAGACACAATGCAATTCCTTCTGACAGCGTTCCTCATCTGGAGTCCAAACCTGACCATCACCTCCTCATCATCTTTGTTTCCTGCGCCAACATGTCCATTGAAGTCTCCACCAATTACAACCCTCTCACTTCTCGGGATGTTCTGTATGACTTCATCAAAGTCCAACCAAAATGTCTCCTTCTCTGCCAGCTCACATCCTACTTGTGGGGCATACCCACAAACAACATTGAACATCACGCCTTCAATTTCTAGCTTCAGACTCATCATTCTATCTGATACTCTTTTTACTTCTAAGACATTCCTAACAAACTCCTCTTTTAAGATAACCCCAACTCCATTTCTCTTTCTGTCTTCACCATGATAGAACAACTTAAACCCTGACCGTAAGCCTCTAGCCTTGCTTCCTTTCCACCTGGTCTCCTGGACACACAGTATGTCTACCTTCCTTCTCTGCATCATGTCAACCAGCTCTCGTCCTTTACCTGTCATTGTTCCTACATTCAAAGTTCCTACTCTTAGTTCTATACTCTTGGCGTTCCATTTCTCTCTTTTCCTCCGGGCACACCTCCCTCCTCTCCTTCTTCGACCAACAGTAGTCCATTTTCCACTGGCACCCTGAAGGTCAACAGTACCAATGGCGGGCGTTGTTAACCCGGGCTCGACCGATCCGGTATGCGATTCAGAGGTTTGATTCGCATATTTGTTTTGGCAAAAAAAATTTCGTCGGATGCCCTTCCTGACACAACCCTCTGTATTTATCCGGGCTTGGGACCGGCACAATAAGACACTGGCTTGTGCCCCCTTGTGGCTACATTTTCTATATGTATATATTATATTTGGAAAACTTTAATATATTTGTATATTATATTTGGAAAACTTTTTTATATTTGTATATTATTTTTTTGAAAACGTTTCTATATTTATATATTATGTTTGGAAAACTTTTCTATATTTATATATTATAATTGGAAAACTTTTATATATTTGTATAATATTCGGAAAACTTTTTTCATTCATTAAAAGTGTGCCTTACAGTTTGCTGCAGATTATATGTGGGAAAAATTCATTGGGGGTGCGCCTTATACTCCGGTGCGGTTTATACACCGGAAAATACGTTTGACGCCGACAGCCTTTCCCAAGAGGCAAAAAGTGTGTTTTGTATGACAATTTTATGCCTCTTGAGCATTTGCGTTGGTCAACATGGAGTGCAAAATGGCAGCGCCAGAGTGGCTGCCTTTACGGCAGCTCCGAGATTTTATTTTTCCACTTATTCGGGGGCGGGGACTTACATCTCTTTGCTGCTCTCTTCCATCTTGCCTGTTGTGATGGGCAAAGTGCATTCTTCCGTTTCTGTAAACGTGTACGTTACCTAAAAGCGTCAGGCGGACAGCATTTAGGGGTGAGCGGTGCCATTTTGCATCTGTCACGGCGAGCTTCTTTTGACTGACTGGATGGGAAGCCTCCGCCAAAGAACATATTGAAGAGGTCCTCGGGTGAAATATCGGCTTCAAAGTCACGGTGCTGCCGCTGTCTGCTCGGATGCGACCTCTCCTCGCCGTACTGGTCATACTGACGCCGCTTCTCAACGTTGCTCAGCACGGCGTAGGCATTCCCGATGGCTGAAAAGCGTTATCGACACAGCGCGTCATGGTCGCATCGTACGGGATCGGACTGTCGAATGGAGTACCTTTGAATGCATCGGTGGCTCCGGGCGCGTGGTTTTTATCCGGGTGGAACTTGAGAGCCAATTTCCGGTATGCTTTTTTGAGATCTTCATCGGAGGCGGTCTTTTCTACCCCAAGGATTTGGTAGTAATCTTTACAGCCCTTAATCCTGCAGGGATGAAACAAATTTGGTGAGCGGAATGAAATGCTCCGATTGGTCAAACGACAGGGAGAGGAATTCTGGCCTTGCTGTTAATATCACAGCTAGTTTATCACGATTACATGTGTGTGGCCTGTGAACAGGACTAAGCTATTATATTATATATTTGGCTAGCTATTTGCTATTTATTAGCTGGCTGTATAGCTGGCTCGCTAGCTGTCTGGCTGGCTAGCAAGCTATCTATCTGCATATCTATTAGCTATATACCTGGCTATCGTTCTAGCTATCTATTAGCTAGCTAGCTTTCTATCTATTTGTGTTACTTCCGGGTTGAATGAATGCTAGCGTGTGTGGCTGCCGCTGCTCACCCACAGAAAAACTGATCCTGTGACTGAAAAGTGACCTTGAGAGTTTTGAAAGGTGCTTAGAAATCGAATGTATTATTATTATTATTTTAGCCCAGGGGTCGGGAACCTTTTATTTATTCCTCGTGATTGGAAAAAAAAATCCATCCAAACGATCGGAAAGAAAGTCCAAACGCGAAGTTACTGCTAGCTAGCCTGCACACTGCTCATTAGCTTGCACACTTACTTTCTGCTGTCTCTCGCAGAAGTATATTGAGGCTATCTTTAGCATGGGGCTTGTCAAAGTGCCACTGATATTTTACTGCTTCATCGATGATATTGTTTCATTGCAAATTAGAATCATGGCAGAACCTTTTCTCTCCACAAAGGCGAATCCTTCGGTCCATTCAACCTGAAGTGTACATTACTCTTTACATTACTAGAAATTCTTGCTTCGTAGTTCGAACAAAAATCGGAGTTCGAACGCCGGTACGACGCGTGAGTGCGCACGCGAGGATGGGATGCTGAGCGGCGTACGAGTGTAGATCGCTCTCTTCGTGACCAACTATAGTCGCGTGCGGACGTGCTGCGTTTTGCTCTCGCGTTTGCTCCCGCCCTAGCTGTCAACTCACACGTGACAGTGTGCGAGTGTCTGATCTGGCTAGGGAATACAGCATGGCGAAATCTACGATCAATACGATACTAAAGAATAAGGAGGCTGTGAAATCCTATTCATAATTATTTTCTTTATCCTTTTTTTATTTTTACACGTTCATGTTAGCATAATCTTTCGTATGGAAGATTACGATAACACGAACGTACGATTAGCCTGGGTTACATTTATGTTTATGTTATTTGTGTCTTTGCCATTTTGCTTAACATTTTCTGAGATATACATTGCTTTTTATGTGTCGGTCAGCATTTCAATGTGCAATTTCATGCATAAAATAATGTATAGAATACTAAAAAGGTAAACATTCATGATGTTGGAACGGATTAAAACGATTTACATTATCTGTAATGGGAAAAATGATTTCGGTGTTCGAACAAATCGCTTTTCGAACAGGGTTCTGGAACAGATTATGGTCGAGAACCGAGGTTGCACTGTATTTAAAAGCCTTTTCGATACATAAGGTGCACCGCATTAAAAGGTGTACCTTCAATGGATGTCATATTTGAAAATTTTATGTAAAATCTTATGTTAACATTCACCTGCTATCATGGCATTTAGCTAGGGACGCCCCCGTCTTAAACTCATTAACATGTGAGTGAACGCTGGTGCGTGTGGCTGCCACTGCTCACCCACAGAAAAAAAGTTCATCCTGTGACTGTAAAATGACATTGAAATGAGCTTGGAAATGAAATGGATTATTATTATTATTAATCTCGAGAGGCCACTCCCAGTATTTAGACTACATTAGCATGTTGACAAATGGTGTGACGTTTGATTTCAGTAGTAGATGAATTCGGGTTCTATGGTCGCTTGGGCGAAGTCAGTCCAGTAAACTTTGTGGCTTATTCCTACTTTTCTGACTACTAGTTACACTTCTCCTAAACACCATAACCTTTTTTTGGTACGCTATTCATTTTTGTTGTTATTGCTTCTCGAAGATTAATATTGTTGACTCTCCGTTTAATGCTTCAATCAAGACGCAAAAGAGAACGTTTACAAATGACGATCGGCTTATAAAACAGGACAAAAAAATACAACTTAAAAAACAAGTCCAACGTGGAATTCGCAAGCAAGCATCGCTTTCGGGTTAGCCGCTGTCACCAAAACGACACGAGCAGGCAGACTTTAACCGGCGCAAAACGTGTACTTGTCCTTCAGCGATTCACGATCGAACCGGGCAACGGCGATTTGCCTTTCAGGGCTAAATAAACAGCCGGTATGGAACGAGAAAGCAATACTGACTTCCTGACCGCCTCCATCTGCTCGGCGGTGTAAGGTTTGGTCGAATCTGCGGGCCCCTGCGCGGACGTTCCGGCGTCCTCTCTGGGATGACGATGCCTCGTGGAGGGTCCTTCTCCGTGAGCGGGTCCGCCATTCTGGTCGGGAGGCTTCCCGTTCTGCGCTAACGTGTCCAGTAAATCTGTACGGGGAGAAAACGACGACTGTCACCAAAACGTCACCATGTTAAATTAGCCTCAATCGAGCGATGCTAACGGTTAGCGTCGCAAAGTGTTAGCGGCGGTCCGCCGTGTGAAGAACCCGCTCGATTCGACTTACTTTGGGCGTGATCGGTCGGAAACAAACGTTGGGCTTTCTCTAAAAACTTCCTGGCTCTGTCCGGCTGGTTGTTGCTCACTGCGTTTAGTGCGATTTTGATGCAACGCTCCGCTTCGTCCTTGTTTGAGTCCATCGCGACGCGGCGGAGCTATTTACTTGACGCAACTCTGGGCGCGAGATGATGATGTCACACTAATGCAACCAAATTTCAACGGAGACGTCACAAGAGTGGGACCGCGGCCGAGAGGAGGCTGTTATTCAACAGGTCCGTTCGCAGTGCGATTTAAAACGTCGCTTTTAAGTAAAAACGCGATATTGACTTAAAACACAATTTTTAAGTCCCTGACGCGTTTTTTTTAGAGTCAAGATGGCTTACTGGAGGCCATTCGATCTCACGAGACGCGTTCCCGTGCGTCTTCGTCGGGAAACCTTTCTGTCTTATTCATCTAAAGGCACCATAGCTGCAAACCCCCAACCGGCCAAGAACCGTCAGAGGAAAAGAGATAAGAGGGCAACCCAGGTTGGTGATTTGTCCTGGGAGGACAGGCTGGCGTCCGCGGTCACCCCCCTGTGGAGGCTCGCCTATGATGAGCAACTTGAAGTCAAGCAGAAACACCAGGAGAAGATACTGGAGCAGCTGTGCGATGGCGGAAAGATCACCTTCCCCGTCCTGCCGATTCTGCCCTCCCCAGTTCGGGACGGTTATCGAAACAAGTCAACGTTCTCCGTCAACAGGGGAGTGGACGGGAACCCCAAGACTGTCGGCTTTTACGTGGGCAAAGGCAAGGATGGCAACATCGTGTGCGTTAATGGAGACCACCTGCCCAACATGCCGGAGAAGCACAAACAGGTGGCACGACTCTACCAGGAATTCATCCGCCGCTCTTCTCTGGAGCCTTGCCTCCTTCTGCACGATGGTGGGCACTGGAGAGAGGTCACGGTGAGGACGGACGCGGCGGGCAGGACCATGGCCATCGTGTATTTCCACCCTCAGGGGCTGTCCCGGGAGGAGGTGGCGGCCCACCGGGAAGACTTGGCGGAGTTCTTCGCCAACGGCGCCGGGTCGGCTTGTGAGCTGGACTCGCTTTACTTCCAGGAGAGCGCCATGACCCGTTGTACGCGGGAGGACTCGCCCTACCAGCTGCTGTACGGCCAGACACACATTTATGAGCAGGTAATGAACACAAGTTGAGAACGTTTGATGATTATTATTTCGTAATCGCTCATGCCCATGTTGAATGTACGGATGCGTATTAGCCTAGCATGTTGAAATGTCACTTGGAAAAATGAGCAGAACCGGAAAAAGTGCTATACACAGGGATCCCAGACGTCAGCTATTTAGCGGAATTCCGCTATTTTTTTCGCCAAAGTGATATTTTCTATTTTCATATAAACGTTCTTTTATTTCCGCATACAACCGCGAAAACATTTGGTTTGAAACGTGATAGGATGATCAGAATGCGTAGTGCTTGAGTGCATGCTTTCGTGTGTTTTGGTCCATGTCGGTTGCTTCCGGAATCGCTCGGGAGTAAAATAACGCGAGACTGTGCGCAATCGTGATGGGAATTCCGACTCTTTTCAGAGAGCCGGTTCTTTCGGCTCGGGTTACCTAAACGATCCGGCTCTTTTGGCTGCCAAAGGGCTCCTCAGTTTTTTTTCTTAAATTAACAAACAAAAATCATGTAAAATTATGTGAAAAACGAATTACCCATGTAAAAAATACACTTTATCGAATATTTGTATTTATATGGGTTGATTTATATGTGCACAGAGAGCATCCACTCTTTCTCTGCGGTTACTCTGGCCTGATGATCAGCTGTCACTAATTTGCTTTTCATATTAATAATGCTATCATACCAACTAGTAAAAAATATAATTGCATAATAATAACAACAGCATGATGTGATAACATTTGTCCATGATGATGCTATCATACCAACTAGTAAAAAATATAAGAATTGAATCATAATTCTTGATCACCGAAAAAACTTCTCTGACTGTAAAGTGACCTTGAGAGTTTTGAACGGCGCTTATAAATGACATGGATTATTATTATTATTATTATTATTATTATTATTATTATTATTATTATTATTATTATTATTATTATTATTATTATTATTACAAGAGTGATAGCAGAACAGTGACGTCATTTTCGCTATTTTAATTTACCTTGACTGGGATCTCTATATACAATCACCATGACACCCCGAAAACTCCATGTACAGTCAAAACTGGGTTTTCGACCATAATCCGTTCCAGAAAGCTGCCTGAAAACCGATTTGGTCGAAAACGAAACATTTCCCATTATAATCAATGCCTGTTTTTTTTTTTAAATCGTGATTTAACAATACAAACATGTCGACTCACGATACTACACTACACGAGGATAACGTCCAATTTGCGGAGCTCTCGGCCAAACATGTCTTTTTTTTAATGAAAAAAACTTTATTGAATGACAAGATTGCATCAGTCACAATGAGACGCGACACCAGGAAGTGACGTATAAGGAAGCAGAGGGGGGTCAAGTGGTGGATTTAGGTGCGCGCAGTTTGGTTGAAAATCCATTTTTGGTTGTAAACCAAGACATAGCCCCCCCCCCCCCCTGAAATTTTTGGTCGAGAACCGAGACGTTTAAAAACCCAGGGTTGCCTGTAACAACTTAACTCATTCACTGCCATTCCCGAATTTATTCGTGAATTGGATATATGGCGTAGAGAACCATTCCCAAATTTGTTTGGATTTTGTTTTTTTTTTTCATGCTGGGGTGCTGATAAAACTCTGGCCAGACCTCTGGCCATGTTTTTTTTTCCATTCCACAAGGAGGCAGCATTTGCCTTTTTCCATGTTAGCGCTTTGTCACAGCTTCATCTGTTGTTAAAGCGCTATATAAACCAATATGGACGTATTGTATTTTAGACATTCGCCCCCATTTCAAGCTCAGATAACCACAGACCCAAATAACTTAGGAATTAACTCTTTTTTTCTGATGAAAGAAGAGAGCCTCAGGTTTCTTACGCTGAATTGAATGTTTATGTGATCCTAAAACTCAATATCCTGTGGGTCCTGGGATTTGAGTGAAAATGACAAAAACCCTGGCACTGGAGTGGACGCATTTTTTCACATCGCATGACAGTCAATGAGTTAATTCAACAACGCTAATGCGTCAGTCATAATGAGACGCGACACGAGGAAGTGACGTACAGTGATACCTTGGCTTACGAACTTAATGGGTTCCCAGAAAGTGTGTGTAAGGTGAAAAGTGTGTCTTCCCAACATTAATTTCCAATAGGAAACCATTAAAATGAGAATAATCCGTTCATAATTTTTGACTAAATAAGCCTTAAAACTACACAAAACATACCTTATTTTATGTATAATAAATGTGCTAGGGTATTGTAATTAAAGTACAGTAAAGTCTCGTTATATCGATATTCTCGGGAGTCGGAAAAAATGTCGATATAACCGTACTGTCGATATATCCGTCCTGCGCCGAACTGCATTAGGGGGGGGGGCAACACGTAAACAGGGGATCTTTGATATGGCATATCATTTTATCATTGGGTTCATGGATTGCGTATCTAACATGCTTTCTGTACAGTAGTGAAGTGAAAAATAAATGTGTGCATAAAATAAAAACGTCTTTACACTTTTTTAATGACTATTTCCTTTAAAAAATGCAACCAATGCAAAATCCTCACGTTCTATTTACACGAAACCCTGAAAAAAACAGTGCTTGTTGCAAGCGATAAAGATGTCTGAATGCTACACAGTTAAATACATGGATGAAAAACCATAACTGCAACGTTTACATTACTTACGTTGATGAAGTGTTTGGTCTGAGAACCGTGTTGCGCCCAAAAGCCGCCAGAAGAGGGCGCCATATAAGAAACGGAGGTGGCCATAGGAGCTCGCCATTTTGTGCCTCTTTTTTGGGTGAGAGATGTTCCCCCAATGTTACCTCAAAATGGCACATATAATTCTTTAATCGAATGCAAACATGTATGCCATTGTTGTCGCCATTGTTGAAGACGGTAGAAAATGTCGTCTGCTACACACGAGCTGGCGTCTGAAAATGAAAATTGCGTCTGCTACACGGGAGCTGGTCACGTAACAAGTGACTCACGTGACCAAGTCGACCAATGACGCGACCGATACAGCGACCGAGACAGATTTCGATAATGGTGGTACTGTATAGAAACCCCTAAGCAAATAGCGATTCACCGTAAGTATCTTTTGTATCGATATAAACATAGCAAAATGGCCGTCGGGAGATGAAAAAGAACACCGTAGTAACCGGATTATCGTAAAAACCACGAATCGTACTAAACTGAACAAATTATACATAAAAAGACTAGATATGTGCACAGGAAATGAAAATAGTATCGTAATAAGCAGTATTATCAATATAAACAATATCGATATAACGAGACTTTACTGTATAAGCAATTGGAGGGCAGTCGAGTGGTGGAGTCAGGTGCGCTCAGCTTCGCCCATTTTCGGTTGTATACCGAGGCATAAAAAACCTGAAATTTGTGGTTGAAAACCGAATTGGTGGTGAACCGAGCTTCCGAGCTTCGTCTGTATATCCGTAAATAACTAGCGCAAGCTCTTGACTGTGATTGACAGATGCTGGGCTTCAGCTTCCGCATCTCTCCGGACGCATTCTTCCAGGTGAACCGTAGCGCCGCCAAGGTCCTCTACCGCACGGTCCGAGACTTGTGCGTTCCCGATTGCAAAGACCGATTGGTGACTCTCCTGGATGTGTGCTGCGGGACAGGCGCCATGGGCATCACAGCATCCCCCAGAGTACGCCGACTGGTCGGAGTAGAGCTGGTGGAGCAGGCGGTGGAGGACGCCAGGCACAACGCGGCCCTCAACCGACTCGATGAAGACAATCACCGCTTCGTGGCCGGAAGGGCGGAGGCGGTCCTCCCCGGCCTGGTGTCCCAGTTGGGGTCCGGGGACGGGAGCCTGGCGGCGGTGGTTAACCCCGCCCGCGCCGGCCTCCATCCCCGAGTGATCCGGGTCTTACGCGGTCAGCCCGCCATCCGCCGTCTGGTCTACGTGTGCTGCAAACCGGAGGGGGAGGCCATGAGGAACTTCAGGGAGCTTTGTTGCGCCCCAGATCCAAACAGGAAACTCCAGGGTCACCCTTTCGCTCCAAGTATGGCCGTGCCCGTGGACATGTTCCCGCATACCCAACACTGCGAACTGGTGATTCTCTTTGAGCGGTGACGAACGGGCATGAACAGATTTGATTGATGGACTACTGTGTAGAAATGTTGTAGCACTTCTTGTGGCGGGCCATGCTTCTTCATTAGCTTCTTCAGTCGCTTCTTCAGTACCTTCTTCAGTAGCTTCTTCATTAGCTTCTTCATGAGCTTCTTCATTAGCTATTCATTCGCTTCTGCAGTTTCTTCTTTGGGAGCTTCTTCAGTAGCTTCTTCTGTACCTTCTTCATTCGCTTCTTAGGTAGTTTCTTCGGTAGCTTATTCGGTAGCAGCTTCTTCGGGAGCTTCTTCATTCGCTTTTTCGGTAGCTTCTTCGGTAGCTACTTTGGTAGCTTCTTCGGTAGCCTCTTCGGTACTTTCTTCGGTAGCTTCTTCGGTACCTTCTGCGGGAGCTTCTTCGGTAGCCTCTTCGGTAGCCTTTTCGGTAGCCTCTTCAGTAGCTTCTTCAGTAGCTTCTTCAGTAGCTTCTTCAGTAGCTTCTTCAGTAGCTTCTTTACTAGGTTCTTTAGTAGCTTCTTCAGTAGCGTCTTCAATTGCTTCTTCAGTAGCTTCTTCTGTACCTTCTTCATTCGCTTCTTAGGTAGTTTCTTCGGTATCTTATTCGGTAGCAGCTTCTTCGGGAGCTTCTTCATTCGCTTCTTCGGTAGCTACTTCGGCAGCTTCTTCGGTAGCTTCTTCGGTACTTTCTTCGGTAGCTTCTTCGGTACCTTCTGCGGGAGCTTCTTTGGTAGCCTCTTCGGTAGCCTCTTCAGTAGCTTCTTCATTAGCTTCTTCATTAGCTTCTTCAGTAGCTTCTTCAGTAGCTTCTTCAGCACCTTCTTCAGTACATTTTTCAGTAGCTTCTTCAGTAGGTTCTTCATTAGCTTCTTCAGTAGCTTCTTCAGCACCTTCTTCAGTAGCTTCTTTACTAGGTTCTTTAGTAGGTTCTTTAGTAGGTTCTTCAGTAGCGTCTTCAATTGCATCTTCAGTAGCTTCTTCAGTGGCTTATTCAGGAGCTTCTTTAGTAGCTTCTTTTGTAGCTTCTTTAGTAATTTATTCAGTACCTACCTGAGCGTAATCAGCTCTAAATTGTATCGGCAGCACTGGATTTACTCACTTCTGCAGTGCGCGTAGCACATGTAAACACTGAAGCAAAAAGTACATGGCTTTTGTTTTTATTGAATTAACTGTAGAAGTACAGCAATCGCATCATACAATCCAGTGTGTGCGTGCGTGCATTGATAAAGGCGTTCCAATAAATAGGCATCACTCATGTTTTAAAGGTAGACGCTGTTGTGACTTGAAAGGCTCCGAGTTAAGGCAGAGCATGCGAGGCAGCAGCCATCGTGCTGAAAAAAAAAAAACAACCCAAAAGCATTTAGAGGTTTTAAACATTTTAAAAGCTAAATATTCCCCCAAAACACACAATCTGCCAGAAGGTTTGAATTTGGATATTTAGCAGCAGAGTTTCCAACAGACCAGCTCTCATAATCCAGTGTGTTAACATGGCGTCCATTCATTGTCGTTTACCATCCATCATCTGAAATCCACGGTGTGGATCAAAACAAGTCTTTACTTGACACATGCAATACTCTCGTTTATCACATTTAATGAGGACCAGGACCACCCGAAAAGCCGCAAAGTGGGGACGCACTTTATTCGACTGATCAAACGTCTGCGCTGGGAACCAATCAAGCTACCGCCATGTCCGAAAACTCTTTCTTGAAGTTTTTCTTTTTGTTCCTGAGAAAAATCCGCAATGCACTGAAACCGCGATAAGTGAACTGTGACTGAGCAAGGGATCACTGTATTTTGCTTCTGGGCGGTGGTCTTGGACTCGCTAACCTCATTTGTCATCGTGGCTACCAGATTGCGCGCGGTACCATTTCCTAAAATGTCGGTTCTATTTTTTTTTTTTTGTTGATTTCAGCGATACAGTGATACCTCAGCTGATGAACTTAATTGCTTCCCAGAAAGTGTGTGTAAGGTGAAAAGTACGGCTTCCAAACATTTATTTCCCATAAGAAACCATTAAAATGAGAATAATCCGTTCCCAGGTCCCCATAAAACATAATTTTCTACTAAATAAGCCTTAAAACTACAAAAATATACCTTATTTTATGTCTAATAAATGTGCTATTGTATTGTAATGAGAGAAATTAACTGTACCGTATAATAAAGTTGTTTTATTGACCTTTGTGATGGTAGTTGTCAAAGGATGACATTGAGGATTTATGTAGTGGCCTCTTGATGATATCCGAGTGAAGTTGCCGTGCTTTCGCGGCAATAATACCCTCAGTCACAATGTCCCCCGCTAGCTGCTTTTCATTCATCCAAATCAACAGAAGTTTTTCAACCTCTTCCATTGCCTGAGACCGTTGCTCAGACAACACAGAAACACCCTTAGCCACACATAGCAATGGTCGATTTAGCGAACTGGGACTGGGACGCTAAGTCACTCAAACGCACACCTCGTTCGTGTTTTTCGATGATCTTCTTCTGCTTGATTGTCATTTTCTTTTGTGTCTTCTTCTGTGCTTACTCAGACTGATGAGTGAGAATAATGACAACAATGGAAAATGGGAGGAATTTTTCCTCTTGATTGACAAGATGGTGCCTTGCTTGTTTTGTTGTTTTTGTCTTGTTATTTTGTTTTCTTTTGTCACTTTATGTTTTTGTGCGTCACGTGGAACGGATACAGATTGTTTTCCAGCATTTTTGGCCACGACAATCATCAAGGAGGAGACTGTGCTGAGCGGATGTGCCTTTCGGCAGCATGAATATGCCAGTACTGTTTTTGAATGGGAGGAATGGCGGAGCCATTCGACTGCCATCGCTGGACACCAAAGGGGCCATTGTGCTTTTTTTGCGCCTGTAATGGGCAGCATCTTCACAGCCCCGCTTTGTTCAGCGGAAAGGTCGGTGCTGTTGGACAGTCTGCGGCTGGATGGATGCATGGCTTGAGGAGCCCGCGATAAGAAGAAAGCAGCGTCAGCGCAGAGCGCCGATGCGTATGTGGAACTGTCGCGGCTTGGAATTGAAGCGGATTTATGTGGGACAGGAGATGTGAGACAGTGTCTTTTCGTCAATGGATGCTACAGCTTGTAGGAGATGTGCAAATTCCACCATGATGCCCCTGATCCACTTTGTGTTGTCATACAGTAAAGTCTCGTTATATCGATATTCAAGGGAGTCCGAAAAAATATCGATATAACCGGGACTATATCCGACCCTGTTTGCATGTAATTTTCCCGATATAGTATCGATATAACCGGGACTATCGATATATCCGATATCGATATAACGAGACTTTACTGTTTTTGTTATTTTTGTTTTTCCCAAGATGGCGGTGCGTGAACATGCAGTGGCTCCCCTCTCCCGGCAAATTGGCGTTTTCATGTTTATTATGTTTGTTAAAGTCATTCTAAGTGCCTTGCATGCGTGGTCCGAGAGGACAGTAATTTCATCTGTGCTGTATGTTATGCATATTAGCATCTTTGACAATAAAGCTGACTTTGACTTTTGACTTTTAACACTAGCCGGTGGTAGGGTCTTTTTCGGTCCCATAATAGTAAAAGTACTAAGAAACCACGTCTGCACTCAAAGAAAAGGGGACATGAAAACTAGTCTGCCAGCCACCGTGGCGCGGTGTGGTTTGGTTTGTCTGCCGAAAACTAGTTTGTCTGCCAATATTATATTCTCGTGAATTTAATGTTCGTAAGGCCAAAAGTTCGTGAGCTAAAGCATTCGTAAGATGAGGTATCACTTTATGTAGACAACGTCAACATGCCCCTAAAAAAAGGGTGAAATCCAGTTTTAAATTGGATCAGACCAAAAAAAAAAAAATCCCCAGTCATCTTCGTTAAGGTCCTCCACATCAGTCCATTAATGGAGCGTCACGTCCTGGAGATTGAAGTACAGAGTCAGCAGTCACTTCCTGTTACCGACGATAATTCGTATTGATCTGTACCGAGCGTCCTGTTGAATATTTGCTCAATGAGTCATCCACCACGTTGCTTCTAGACAATCACTCGGTTTTGCAAGAGAAAGACGAGTACTTGGCAACACTTGGCAAATAAAGTTTGGATGAATTAATGGCCAATTAGCCAATATGCTTTAAACCAGGGGTGTCAAACTCATTTCACATGGTTGGCCACATCTGGCATTGGTAGATGTCAAGTGGGCTGGACCATTAAAATTATACCATACATGCTATAAATAACCAAAATATCATGTATTTCATTAGCTTTAGTGTATTCTGCAATGGTATTCCTCGTCAGGCTAATATTAGATAAAGCATGTCGCTTGTTGGGAGTTCAGCTGCCTTCAACATGCATCGTTTCACAAAGTCGCCGTCAGAATACAGCTTTGATGCTAATGCTATTTCGCTAGCAATTAAATAGCTGGCTTTTACTGCACTACACTGAAATGTTTAGTTCGCTGACGAAGCCTCTTGGATAAGAAGCGAAACGTCCGACACCTTCAAAGAAGTACAGATGACGGCTGACAAAATCTTTTCATCGATGCACTACACTGACTTCTCGGCTATGGGAGAAAGTTGACTGCTGTTTCTTCAGACCCGCCAGTAATTCGTCAAACTTGTCTCTTCTCAGTTGTCCTTGCAAGCAGTCATATTTTTCGCTGTGATGAGTCTGACATTTTGGCTAATGAGGGTGTTGAAACCGCGGTTGAAAAAAAAAAAACTGCAGTTTTTTTCTTTGTTGATCGAAACAGCACCAATCTGCCCCCTAGTGGACAATCCTTAAATTGCACCCAATTAAAATATGAATCCCCAGTCGTTTGTGCATTTTTTCCACTTTTAAATTATCCTGCGAGCCTGATCAAACCTCCTTGAGGGCCAGTTCTAGCCCGCGGGCCATATGTTTGACACCTCTGTTTTAAACTTTTAAAGAACAGGTGTTAAAGTCATGGCCCGGGGGCCAAATCGAGCCTGCCACATTTATTCGGCCCGCGAAAGCAAATCAAGCATATGAAGTGCCTTGTTCGTCTATCGAGCTAGCTCGCAAATTCAAATTTTGTTTGGGATTTTCGCAATCCCAACTAAATGTTCAAATTGTCCCATGTGAACCATAAAAACATTTATTATTTTTGACTTCAAACTTGAAAACTAGTCATTCATTTGTTATGTGCTCTGGGGCCGTGATTCCGGCGGGAGACCTGCTTCGGGTCTCCGCCGCTTACAGTCATCTGTTCGAGATCCCCCTGACTGATCGCTGGCTTCCTCCGGGTAGTCCGGCAGAATCCTTTTGATCCTCGCCTGTAACTAGCGAGTAAGTTTCTGGGTTCCATTGGCCATCGTCTCCCCCCCGGCCATCGTCATTCTCTTGGGGATCGTTTCTCGCGGGTGCCGAGATGCTTACGTGCCGGCGGGTCCCGATGGGCGGTGGCCCGCCATTGAGCTGACCGCCTTTGGCCGGTCCCGCTTGGTCCATCTGCCGCTTGCTGCAGACGGGGATTTTGTTGGCCCGAAGGGAGCGCCCGTAGCTGGAAAACCAGTCCCTCTCAAAGGCGGTCCGGAGCTGATCCACCACGGTGGAGTTCTCCCCGCCGTCTACGCCCTCGGGTTGACCGATGACCAGGCCGACACCTGCGTTGTGGGTGAACTCGTTGCCCACCCAGTCCAGATTGCCTGTTGGCAGAAAACAACCACTTTGATGTCCTGCCAATTCACCGGCCGTTTAACGGACACACTGGGATGTCGGGTTTACCGAAATATACAGCTCTGTCCGTCACCATGAACCTGTTGTGGTTGATCCCCCGGAGACCGCCGTCCCTCTGCACTCTGGGGTCAAAGAACTTCTGCGTGGTAAACCAAGGCGCGTTACAAGGTGGACTTTTGTCAGAGATGTTCGATCGGACACTGTGAACGAAGGCTCGGACCCAGAAAGATTGTCTTTTACTGCCGGCAGGAGACGTAGCCTTTCATGACAGACGTCTGAATTCTGCAGCCCTCTCCCAAGCTATTTATTGAGAGTATATGCAAATTAAAGTTATACATTAGTAAAACATAGTTATCTAGAATGTCACACCTCTTGATTTCTAAGCACGAACAGCTGTAAGCTATAAAACATTGTCTTTTCCATGAACTGATAAATTTGTAACCTGGCTAATGAGCTCTTCCAGTGAACGAGTTTCAAGTCGTAAATTGCTCCTGTAACAAAGGAGTTTCCCAAGTCCTAAATTCTGTCCTAGGCCAGATCTCCTCGATGAAGATGACAGTTTAACAAGCTGTGTCTGATGACCTCTGATTGACCCCAGGTTGTCTGTGCTTCAATTGTTTATTCAAGTCACACATGTTGACTAAGCATATAACAGCATGAAACTTTTAAATATCATAACTTCTTATTCTCCATCACTTTTCCACCGCGGTCCGAGTTGAAACTTACAGCTTCGAGTGAGCAGTCGGCTTGCTCCATGCACAGACTCCTCAGGGACCAGACAAAGTTGAACGTCAGCGGGTGGGTGTTTTCCCAGCAGCTTATCAGCAGACGGACGTGCACCCTCCTTAGGATCAGAGCTTCCCGGAGCAAGCCGTCAATCCGAGACCAGTACCTTGGTAGCGTTGACACAATGGCGTCAGTTTGCGAAAGATCATGGAGGTAGGGGGTGTCATGATCGACCTGTAAGCGCCACTGTTGAGTAGAGGCAAGTAGTCTGTGACGGAGATGTACACAAAGCGACGGGCGTCCTTGATCACCCAAGAAATGGCTTCCAGGTCACTGCTTCGGTCTTTGGGGATGAAAACATCCGGGGAGGTCTATAGAAAACCACATGGACACCCGGAAACCAACTTTGGTGCCGAAATCGATCCCGAGCAGTTACGAGAAAGGACAACGTCATCACGCCCTCCCTTTTCATCACTTACGGACACGTATGCTCGGGCCTTGGTGCCGTTCAGGGTGAGCTCCAGTGGCGAGTTCTTGTTGAAGAAAGCAAAGAGGCGTTTGGACCAGAAGGAGGGGATGAAGTCCTTGTACTGGAGCCCCCAGTAGATGTTGAACACCCTGTGGAGGTCCAGAGCCAGACAGCTGCAGTTGTACACCAACACGCCAAGCTCCTTCCTCTGGTGAGTATAATCACACACCATGCGCGCTAGTGGCCTTGCGGAACCAAATAACGTGCAAGAAACCATTTTTCCTCATCATCACGTGGGGCCTAATCATGTTTTTCAACCAAGATCAAAATGTTTATGCACGGCGGAAAGCGTATCAAGTACTGTGGCAAAGGATCTCCAGTCCATGCCGCCGCTACCGACGTATATGTGTCTCCTGTCCACCACCCAGAAGTTCGAGTGAAGGCGACCTTTGGTCAGCGCCGTCATGTTGACGTAGTGAACATCCGCGCCTGCGAACGTACGAAGGAAGTCAGAGAAGGCATCCAGTAAATGCCCCAGGCCCCTGCGCGGAAGTACCAAGAGCCTCTCTACGAAAGAGACCTTGCTTTTAGACTACGCATAATTCCGAACACGAGTGAACTGAGTCCCATGCGTAAATCGGCCAAACCACTTCTCAAAATGAAGCGTACCTCTACAGTGTACACCAGGCATGGGCAAACTATGGCCCGCGGGCCACATACGGCCCGTGAGGCTTTTTAATACGGCCCGCCAAACTTGTCCAAAATTATAGTAAAAACAGTCTGAAACTCATGACAAAAAGTCACTAGGGCAGACAATTTTGAAAAGTTGCCTGCCCGGCCATAAAGTTGCCTGACCCATTTTTCACAACTGTAAACACAATAAGACAACTAATCACTAAAAAACATTGTTGCAAAGTATAACGGATTTTTTTAATTAAGGATGTAACTACCACAAATGTTCCCTTGCTTAATTTACAGTAAATATCCCTCGTTTGTCCATACACTGTTCATTAAGGTGCACAATCCAATTTTTGCGCTGCGTTGCCTGCTACAAGCCACTAAGCGCCTTTCAAAACTCTCAAGTACACTTTACAGTCACGGGATAATGTACGTTTGCGTTTTGTAGCGTCATAAATTTTGTTAGCTTCTTTTGAATCTTTCTTCTGGAGCTGATGTTCTGTGCATCCACTTTGGAAAAGGCTATGCAAATGCACGATCTTATAACGCTCGGGAAAGTCCAGAATCAAAAGCAGACTTTTGATTGGCTGTCGGGGAGAGTATGCAAATTTCAGCTGCAGGTAGGATATTTATACAGCCTATGTTTGTGTGCTTGGCAACAATACGCGTGTACTGTTTGAGAGCGTCCGTGGCGAGTTTGTAGAGCGCGCGGTCAGGACAATGCATCTATGATTTTGCGGAGTTTAACACAAGTAGATATTATTGAGCTTCAGTATTTTGTTGTGTAATAATATGTTTTGAATGTGTAGTGTGCTTACTGTGCTATGAGGTTTGCACACACTACATTTAATGCTTTAGTATATCCGGCCCAAACACTCCCTCCAAATGCTCCTGCCCCAGCCCCTCTGTCAAATTTTAGAACCCATTGTGGCCCGCGAGTCAAAAAGTTTGCCCACCCCTGGTCTACACTAACAACACGGATTCTTCACGTCCCCATAACGTCTGTAGACGAGTGCGTGAACCACCGCAAGTAGTCCAGGAACGATTCAACCTACCGAAAGTGTCCATCCCTGCAAAAATGTAAACGCTGACCGTGTGCGGCGAGCGTCTTGAGCTCCGCCGAGTCCACCATCCCGCTTGCGACCCTGAGCTGGATTTTCCGGGACTTCAGTGCCTGCAGCCTGGACAGCAGAAGTCTACCCTGTGTGGCAGAATGCGACAGACCCCCTCACATGTGATTCGTCTTTGTAAATGGAAATCAAATGGAACTCTTAAAGTACAACCGACACCTCTGGACAAGTTGTGTCCATAAGTTGTAAAATCACTTCAAATGACTTCTACAGAGTGGATTTTACCAAGATTCCACCGCATATAGCTATATTTCACGTTTTAAGACCCGCGCTGAATATTCAGGAAGTCTTGTTTTTGAGTTGATGACGATGCCTGACGCGATGTCAGGTCTGGAACGCCCCTGACCGAGAAAGCGACACACAATGCATTTGGGGTACTTTGTTTGCTCTGAAAAATTCGTGTTGATCCGTGTTGATGGCAAAATTAGAAGGAAAACATAAATAACGCGATGGTGAATAGTTGTGTGTTGCACCAAGACTACTATTTCATACTAGTGGACACAAATTCTTAGCAGACAAATCAGAATCAGAATCAGAATCATCTCAGAATCATCTTTATTGCCAAGTATGTAGAACACACAAGGAATTTGTTTCCGGTAGAACACGCTGCACTAGTATCGTCGTCAAAAAAACTGCTAAGTGGCACTATACAGTTCCATTTTGGCTACTGTTGAAGAGTTCAAAGAGTTAATGGCTTGGGGGAAGAAGCTGTTTAAATGTCTGCTGGATTTGGTGCGCATTGATCGGTAGCGCCTGCCTGAGGGGAGTAGCTGGAAAAGGTGGTGGGCAGGGTGCGGAGGGTCCAACAGGATTGTCAATCAGCCCATTTCCAACGGAGCTTGGGCGCCATCTGGATGCATTTTCTGGGACGCTACATTGGAGTTCTGACGGCTCGAATTGATATGAAAAGACTTCTTTAAGCGATTTCAAACATTTATGCTTTCCTCTTCAGAACTATTTGAATCATATTCATAACTGCATGAGTAACAAGAAAGCATCTTCTCCGAATCCGAAGCCATTGTTCTGATTCTCAAGCAAGGCAAGACGTCCTGGCGTGACGTCACGAACAAGGGAGCGGGACCTTCTGAAACTCGGCATCTCTGAGGTCATTTTGAAGTAGTTTTGGGACACTTTAACTCATTTTTATTGGTGTTTTGCATTTGACTAAAAATATCAGCCTGCGTGTTTTGGGTATTTTAGATGCTATAAAACGTTTTTCTGATGTCAGTTAAGAAACAAAAAAATGGTGTCGGTTCTCCTTTAAACTTCCCACTGATGTGGCCCAAACTGTATATGCAGTTAGTGCCCAAGATGATCATGGATGGACTTCACTCTTTCACATTTACAGGACCTCAAGCTCACGGGGCACAGAAATACAAAAATGTAACTAAAAGCAGAAAGACAACCAAATGATTTAGGTACATTCCCCGAATGGCTACTTCAGCGAATTTACTGTATAAGATCATCATAAACCACCATTATGGTTATGATAATTTTCAGTTTGAAATGGGCATGTACTTTGTAGCTTATAGCCCCTTTTTTTATTTATTAGCTATCTATTCGCTATATAGCTACCTAGCTGGCTATCTAACTTATCCCTTGACCGTAAAGTGACCTTGAGAGTTTTAAACGGTGCTCTTTCAACAGTAGCCAAAATGGAACTGTATAGTGCCACTTAGCATTTTTTTTTTTTGTTTTTTTGTTTTTTTTTGACAACGATACTAGTGCAGCGTGTTCTACCGGAAACAAATTCCTTGTGTGTTCTACATACTTGGCAATAAAGATGATTCTGATTCTGATTCTGATTATGATTATAGATTAAATGATTAAATGTCTTCTTCTTCTTCTTCTTCTTCTTCTTCTTCTTCTTCTTCTTCTTCTTCTTCTTCTAATTATTATTATTATTATTATTTATTGTTAGCCGTCTATTAGCTATATAGCTAGATAGCTAACTTATCCCTTGACTTGAAAGTGACTTTGAGAGTTTTAAAAGTTACTTATAGATTCAATGTATTATTATTATTATTATTATTATTATTATTTTATATTATTATTATTATTATTAGCTATCTATTAGCTCGCTAGCTGGCTTGCAATCTATGTTGAGTGAATTATGGCGCGTGTGGCTGCCGCAGCTCAGCCATTGCAAAACTTATCCTGTGACTGGAAAGTGACCTTGAGGGTTTTTCAAAATCAGAATCAGAAAACCTTTATTCGTTCCATAATGGGGAAATTTGCATTTGAAATTTGTAAGGCACTTATAAATGAAATGTACTATTATTATTATTCTTATTATTTATGTCAAAAAGATTTCCCATTGACAATTGTTTTCCGAGTGTTTTCTGATTGGAATGCAGAATAATTGCTCAGAATAAACCTCGGAGACATCCAATCATCAGGACTTTGCTGACTTTTGATCGCAAAAACGCTCCAGATTGTCGCTATCTCGCTTGCTTAGCCTCTGCACAGTTCAGGAATTTTGCAGCCCTAACAGTGAGTTAATGCGGCTCATTAATCAGCAAAATGGTTGCCGACGTGTGCCTCCGCGGAGAAAACACACACCCAATCACACAGCTGCGGTGCTCCAGGCTAAAAGGCCGTTTGCTTTACTTGCGCCGAAGCCTCCTAGGAGGAGCCATTACCTTGTAATGAACAGTTTTTCTTGGATGCGCTTTCAAGCCGAGTCGGGAACGCTTGGTCAAAGCCGAAATAAAGGGCACATTTGTGTTGAGATATTCGGTCGGACACTGTGAACAAAGGCTCGAACACAGTCTTTTACTGCTGGAAGGGGACGCAGACATTCACGACAGACGCACAACTTCTGCAGCCCTCTGACAAGCTATTTATTGACAGTACAGTGATATCTCGGCTTATGAACTTAATTGGTTCCCAGAAAGTATGTGTAAGGTGAAAAGTTTGTCTGCCAAACGTTTATTTTCAATAAGAAACCATTAAAATGAGAATAATCCGTTCCCAGGTGCCCATAAAATAATTTTCTACGAAATAAGCCTTAAAATGACGTAAAATATACCTTATTTTATGTATAATAAGCATGCTATTGTATTGTAATGAAAGAAATAAACTGTACAGTATAATAAAGTCGTTTTATTGACCTTTGTGATGGTCGTTGATGTAGTTTCCTCTTGATTATATCCGAGTGAAGTTGCCGTGCTTTCTCGGCGATAATACCCTCAGTCACAATGTCCCCCGCTAGCTGCTTTTCATTCATCCAAATCAACAGAAGTTTTTCAACCTCTTCTATTGCCTGAGACCATTGCTAAGACAACACAAAAACACTCGTAGCCACATGTAGCAACTTAGCGTACTGGTACTGGGACGCTAAGTCACACAAACGCACACCTCGTTCGTGTTTCTCCATGATCTCCTTATGCTCGACCGTAATTTTCCTTCATCTCTTCTTCTGCCTAATACTAGCTTGTGGTGGGGTCTTTTTGCTCACATAATAGGAAAAGTACTCCACTCAATAACAAACCATGTATGCACTCAAGCAAAGGGGTGTGTCAAACGAGTCCGCTAGCCACCGTGGCGCTCCATGTGGTTTGGTTCATTTGCCGAAAACTAGCTCGTATACCAAGATTATATACTCGTGAATTTAATGTTCGTAAGGCTAAAAGTTCATAAGCTAAAGCGTTCGTAAGCGTAGGTATCACTGTATGTAGAACACAAGGAATTTGTCTCCGGTAGAACATGACGGTTGAAGTCAGGGGACATCCCCACAACGTTGGGGCGTAGAATTCCCAACTTCTACCCCCCAACCTTTTTGAGACTTTGGTCTTGGAGACCAGCATCAGACCAAGAAGTACATCGGTCTCTGTGAGACATGGTGACCTGGAGCATGCGTAGGCGAGGAAGTTGCTACAAGAATTCCGTCGGAAAGTCCAAAAGTCAATGCAAAGGATTTGGCATTTGTACCCGTTTAGCCGCAGGCTGGAAACTGGACTCCTCTTCGGAGGAGTTGAGGATCCACCGCGGGGAAACAATTTCCACCACGCGGACGGCCCGATCCAGAAGACCGAAAAGCCCAGTCGAGAGAGGGAGGCGCGACACGGTGCCGTTGGCGAAGGAGACGTCTTCCGGAATGTTCTCCACCACCACAACCCTGAGGAAGGGAATCGTAGATTGTTCTGACCCACCAAAAGACAGCACAAAGCGTGGCCCAGATCCCTGCGCTCAACGTCTCCGTCTTTGACAGGCCCATGGACAGTCAAAGACGGTGCAGTCAAAGACGGCGCAGTCAAAGACGGTGCAGTCAAAGACGGCGCAGTCAAAGACGGCGCAGTCAAAGACGGCGCAGTCAAAGACGGTGCAGTCAAAGACGGAGCAGTCAAAGACGGTGCAGTCAAAGACGGCGCAGTCAAAGACGGCGCAGTCAAAGACGGCGCAGTCAAAGACGGCGCAGTCAAAGACGGTGCAGTCAAAGACGGAGCAGTCAAAGACGGCGCAGTCAAAGATGTTTCAGTCAAAGATGGCGCAGTTCATGAGTTGCTGAAAGCAACACGGGAGATTTGGGACTCCTTTTTACATGGCAGCCCAGAGAGCAAAAGTAACCCTCCTACTCGCCAGATGCGTCCACCACCAAATGCCAGATGCATCTGGTGGTGAAACGCCAGATTTTTGGAGCAAAGTTCAAGTAAAAGCAGCACGACGTTAGCGTCCTTACTAATTCTGTTGGAAATCTTCTGGGCCGACTCTTATCACTCTCCCAAAATCAAAACCGTGTCCGCCTCCCACCTGCAATCCCGGCTGCAGTTGTCCTCCGTGATGCCGTCCTCGTCCTCTCCCCAAATATCCACGGCCGAGAAGATGAGCGCCACCAGCACGGCGAAGCAGCACAGAAGGGCAAAGACCACGATGCACTTCTGCTGAGACTTTGCCGAGGACACACAAAACACATACTGATGAGACATATTCGTAATAATGCTAATAATACATTTCATTTGTAAGCGCCTTTCAAAACTCTCAAGGTCACTTTCCAGTCACAGGATAAGTTTTTATGTGGGTGAGCAGCGGCAGCCACACACGCCAGCGTTCACTCAACCGAGAATAACTCAAATAGATAGAAAGCTAGCCAGCTAGCTAATAGATAGCTAGCTGGATAGCTAGCCAGATAGTCAGAAAGCTAGCTAGCTAATAGATAGCCATCTAGCTAATGGCTTGTTGATGCATTTGAGTCACGTTTCATCAAGCGCTAGTCTTTGTTTTGCGTCTTAACCAATGCCCTCGTCGCACCTCCAATATTCCCTTCTCTCCCGCGAGCAATTTAAGCAAATCAAAGCTCCAGAGCAGCCATTTTTATATTTTCTTGGTACAGCGAATGACATTTTTTCCCATTCCTGAAGGGTGGCGGTTGTATTTGATTGCAACGGCAATCCTGATATCTTCGACACATCCGTGATTAGCTTGGGGGGCACTTGAGACACTCGTTGCTGAGTCGCCAGCCCAGAAAATGAAATGTGTGTGCATGTACGTGTCTGCAATACAGTGATATCTCAGTTTAGGAACTTAATTGGTTCCCAGAAAGTGTGTAAGGTGACAAGTTTAACTTCCAAACATTGATTTCCCATAAGAAGCCATTAAAATGAGAATAATCTGTTCCCAGGTCCCCTAAAAAAACAAAAATTTCTACTAAATAAGCCTAAAATAAGCCTAAAACTAGATATTTTATGTATAATAAATGTGATATTGTGTTGTAATTAAATAAATAAACTGTACTGTATAATAAAATTGTATAATAAAGTCATTTTATTGACCTTTGTGATGTAGTTGTCAAATCAATGACAAACTTCCAGTTTGCCTCTTGATGATATCCGAGTGAAGTTGCTGTGCTTTCTTGGGGGTAATACCCTCACTCACACTGTACCCCGCTAGCTGCTTTTCGTTCATCCAAATGAACAGAAGTTTTTCAACCTCTTCTATTACCTGCGACCGTTGCTTAGACAACACAGAAACACCATTAGTCACACGTAGCGATGGTCAACTTAGCATACTGGTAATGGGACGCTAAGTCAGACAAATGCACACCTTGTTGGTGTTTTTGGATGATCTTCTTCTGCTCAACCGTCATTTTCTTTTGTGCCCTCTTCGGCTGAAAACTAGCCTGTGGTGGGGTCTTTTTCGCTCCCATAATAGCAAAAGTACTCCACTCAATAACTGCCACGTCTGCACTAAAGGAAAGAGGTGATGAAAACTAGCTCCTTGTGGTTTGGTTCGTTTGCCGAAAACTAGTTTGTATTCCAAGATAATATTCTCGCGAATTTAATGTTCGTAAGGCAAAAAGTTCGTAAGCTAAAGCGTTCGTAAGCTGAGGTATGATTGTACTCTGTTGTCGAAAGGCTGAGCGGACACTCAGATGATTGACATGCAAAGAAAAGTAGACCGACACAGTACATTTTGAGCAGCGACGTGATGGTCGGTCACCTGCTCAGCTAGCATACTGATGTTGACGTTGTTTTTTGGCCTGTGGCCTAGTTTTGAACACCAAGGGAAAATAAAGTGCAGTGCAAAATAACTTCCTGGCTGCTGCCAGAGGCCATGTTGACGCGGCAGCTTCTGAAGCGGCTCCATTTCCCAACGGTTTTATTTTTTTTGAATTTGACTGTAGAATCCGAAGAAAAGACAGGAAGCAAAGCTGAAGGTAGCAGAGATGAAGATGTTGAGGTTTTCTTTGGGAGTGACCAGGTTGGATAGGATCAGGAAGGAGTACATGTAACATCCGAGTTACGACCGGGTACCGTTCCAATTAAACGGTCGTAAGTCAAAGTCGAAATCTATTCAAAATGGCCGACGCGAGTTTGGTACGACAGGATAGTATAAGATGTCAATCTGTTGTTTTTCAAGGACAAACGACGTCACTTTTTTGTTTCTTAACTGACATCAGAAACACATTTTATAGCATCTAAAATACCCAAAAAACGCAGTATGATATTTTTATTCAAATGCAAAACAACCAATAAAAATGACTTAAAGTGTCCAAAATCTGCAAAAAATTGAGCTGCGAATTAGGCATTTTCAGAAAGTCCCGCCCCCAGTTCGTGACGTCACGCCAAGACGTCTTGCATTGCTGGAGAATCAAAACAATTCGGAGAATATGCTTTCTTGTTACACATCCAGTTATGAATATGATGCAAATAGTTCTGAAGAGGAAAGCACACATGTTTGCAATTGATCAAAGAAGTCCTTGCGTGTCATTTTGAGGCATCTGGACTGCAATGTAGCGTCACAGAAAAGAGGCAGAAAATGGCGACCAAACTCCCTGTGAGGAATTAATCAGCCCGTTTCCACAGGCTGATAAATTCCTTATATGGAGCTTGGTCGCCCTCTTCTGGCTCTTTTTGGTGCAACATGACGTTTTCAGACCAAACAAGCACAGCAAAATGCATTGACGTGATGGAAAGACTGCTTCAATGTGTCCTTTTTTTTTTCGGTCAGGGGCGTTCCTTCAGTGACATCACGTACGGACTCGTCACCAACTCAAAAACAAGACTTCCGGAATATTCAGCGCGAGTCTTAAAACATAAAATATAGCTATATGCGGTGGAATGTTTGTAAAATACGCTCAGTAGAAGTCATTTGAAGCCATTTTACAAATTATGGACACAACTTGTCCGGAGACGTTGGTTGTCCTTTAAGTAACATTTTCTATTGAATACTATTAGATACCAAACTGTTTACACTTTATTTATACATTTGATAACTTTTAGTGTCATTTTTTTATAATTTTATATTACGTATTATCGATTTTTATTACGATATACCTGTACCTGTAATATATACGAAACTGTTCACTGTACAGTTCATTTATAAATGTTATACTTACGCGTTCTGCTGACCCAAATACGTACAACTTCCCACGCATGCGCGCTGTTGAAAAATTACTCTCCCTTCAGGAGAGGTCGCCTGAGACACAGGCTCGGACTCAGGCAGATGCCAAAGGAAATAAGCAGTGTACAGTACTACAGGAGATGTTGCCGAGACTTTATCTGCACTGTGTAACTGTTGTATTGAGTGTAGTCACGCCTTAGATTGCTGTGCGAGTGTGTGACATGTTAGCTGGCCAAAATTGTAGTACGCATTGGCGTAGAAAAAAAAAAAAAAAAAAGAAAGGGTCTGGCATTCATGGTCATAAGTACGGGTGGTCGTAACTCGCGCCAGTCGGAACTCGGATGTTACCGGTATATCAGAGGGACAACTCATATTTGAGGTTTTGGAGAGAAAGTCAGACTGAGATGGTTTGGACATGTCCAGAGGAGAGAGAGTGATTATATTGGGAGAAGGATGCTGAATCTTGAACTGCTAGGCAGGAGACCCAAAGTCAGACCTAAGAGGAGGACATGAAGGTAGCTGGTGTGAGAGAAGAGGATGCACAAAACTGGGTGACAGTGATACCTAAGCTTACGAACGTTTCGCCTGACGAACATTAAATTTGTGACAATATAATCTTGGCATACGAACTAGTTTTCGGCAAATGAACCAAACCACACGTAGCGCCACGGTGGCTGGCGGACTAATTTTCGGCGGAAGAACACTAAACCACACAGTCGAACAGCGCCACGGTGGCTGGCGGACTACTCTTCCACTCCCCCTGTGTTTGAGTGCAGACGTGGTTTGTTATTGTGTGGAGTACTTTTGCTATTTTGGGACCAAAAAAGACTCCACCACAGTCTAGTGTTAAGCCTAAAAAGACATTAAAGAAAATTATGGTCCAGCAGAAGAAGGAGATCGTCAAAAAACACAAACAAGTTGTGCGTTTGTGTGATTTAGCATCCCACTACCAGTATGCTAAATCGACCATTGCTACGTGTGGCTAACGGTGTTTCTGTGTTGTCTAAGCAACGGTCTCAGGCAATGGAAGAGGTTGAAAAACTTCTGTTGATTTGGATGAACTAAAAGCAGCTAGCAGGGGACAGTATGAGTGAGGGTATTATCACCGAGAAAGCATGGCAACTTCACTCGGAGGCAACTACATCAACCACCATCACAAATGTCAATAAAACGACTTGATTATAGAGTACAGTTTATTTCTTTAATTACGATACAATGGCACATTTATTATAATAATTATCCATTTCATTTCTAAGCGCCTTTCAAAACTCTCAAGGTCACTTTACAGTCACAGGATCAGTTTTTCTGTGGGTGAGCAGCGGGAGCCACACGCGCCGGCCTTAACTCAACCCGGAAGAACTCAAATACAGTAAAGTCTCGTTATATCGATATTCAAGGGAGTCCGAAAAAATATCGATATAACCGGGACTATCGATATATCCGATATCGATATAACGAGACTTTACTGTAGATTCATAGCTAACTAGCTAGCTAATAGATAACTAGCTAGCTAGATAGATAGATTGCGAGCTAAATAGCAAGGGAGCTAGCCAGATAGGTAATAGACAGAAAATAGCTAGCTGGATTAAAATGGAATCGAAAAAGCGGTGTACTCCGTGTGCGTACCGTGGGATCCACATAAAATAAGGTATATTTTGTGTAGTTTTAAGGCTTATTTAGTAGAAAATTATTCTGTTTTATCGTGGACCTGGGAACGGATTATTCTCATTTTAATGGTTTCTTATGGGAAATTAATGTTTTGAAGACACACTTTTCACCTTAGACACACTTTCCTGGAACCAATTAAGTTCATAAGCTTAGGTATCACTGAAAATGGAGGACACTGATTCGCTGTGGCGACCCCTGAAGGGAAAAGCCGAAAAGACAAGAAGCTCTAACAAGAATCCGTCAGGCGACTTCGGCAGAGGTTATCTCACCGTGTCGTTCTCGAACCGTCAAAAAGAGGCCTTCGGAGCCTTCTGGCTTTCCTCAAGCAACGCTGGCGACTATTTCACAAGTGGAAGTGGCCATACGGCGTGTTTATGGAGACGTTGGACGGTCCGACGAGTCGGACGCCGTGACGGTGTTTACGATGAACTTGAGTTAGCATCTGGACGGCGGCCCGTTTTCCACCTCTGTCTAATGTGATCAAACGGTCATCCTTTTCTGACGTGACACGGTTTAGCGCATCCGTGTAAAAGTCGGGAATCGGCAACTCCCGCTTCGAGGCTGACCTATATGATATGATGACTTTGGAATACAGTGATAACTCAACTTATGAACGTAATTGGTTCCCAGAAAGTGTGTCTAAGGTGGAAAGTGTGTCTTCCAAACATTACTTCCCCATAGGAAACCATTAAAATGAGCATAATCCGTTCCCCGGTCCCCTTAAAACGTAATTTTGTACGAAATAAGCCATAAGAACAAAATATACCTTATTTTATGTTTAATAAGTGCTATTGTAATTAAAGAAATAAACTGTACTGTATAATGAAGTCGTGTTATTTACCTTTGTGCTGGTCATTGATGTAGTTACCATGTCTGCACTCAAAGAAAATGGGTGTGGAAATGTAGTCCGGCAGCCACAATGGCGCTGTTCGGTCGTGTGGTTTGGTGTCCTTCCGCCAAAAACTAGTCCGCCAGCCGTTGTAGCGCTCCGTGTGTTTTCCGAAAACTAGTTTGTATGCCAAGATTATATTCTCGCAAATTTAATGTTCGTAAGGCGAAAAGTTCGTGATCTGAGGTGTCACTGTATTTTGTACTCCATCTTTGACTTTCAGCCACTCTCTCAATCAGAAATCGTTGGCCCACGACCAGAATGAACTCTCTCCAAACAAAATCAATCGATCGCCGATCGATCCTCTCAACTGTAAACGGGGCCAAGACCAACCCTGAACCGAGCCAAGACCAGCAGGCTCAAGGACATTTTCTGCCACCAGGCAGTCTGGAGACTCAACTCCCTCCCAGCCCTGTCAACCCTGCCCCTTCCCACTGCCACACTCACCGAACTCTGAAGACACACTACACGCTGTACTATTAT
This sequence comes from Hippocampus bargibanti, assembly GCF_051943395.1. Classification (NCBI taxonomy): domain Eukaryota; kingdom Metazoa; phylum Chordata; class Actinopteri; order Syngnathiformes; family Syngnathidae; genus Hippocampus; species Hippocampus bargibanti. The sequence continues at coordinate 1,819,271 of NC_142746.1, read as the reverse complement.
CCTGAACTCTATTTTTTTGTTCTTTCTCATTTTTTCTGCAAGACCTCACTTCAACCACTTCAACCCTTTCTTGTTGTTTGTTTTTGCGTTACTACATTACGTCACTTTAGATTACGTCACTACCTCACTTTACATACGTCACTACCTCACTTTACATACGTCACTACCTCACTTTACATATGACACTACCTCACTTTACATTCAGAAATTACATGTATTGTCTGTTGTCAATTGTATGTCTTTTTTTAGCCACGTTATTAGTGCCTTGCACACTGGTTCAGAGAGGACATTAATTTCATCTGTGCTGTATGTCATGCATATTAGCATATTTGATAATAAAGCTGACTTTGGCTTTGATACCACAAAAAAAGTAAAACGATATTTTAACCAAATTCACTACAGGGGTGAGGACTTTGAATATACCTATTCAGAAACCTCACTCCTGCTGTTATTTCAGTTGCAAGTCCAATTTTTATTGCTTTGTTTTTAAAGAGGTTGAAGTGGGAAATGGGGTGACATTTAGTCTTCAAATATAACACTAGTTCTTCTCTAAACTTATCAGCAATGTTGGTCCTCACTCCTTTATATGGAGTTATCCGGACCTCATAAAAACAGGAACGTGTGTGTGTGTGTGTGTGTGTGTGTGTGTGTGTGTGTGTGTGTGTGTGTGTGTGTGTGTTTGTGTGTGTTGAAACCGCATCCAGAAATATGTCAAGACAAGCAATTTTCTTGTCGTGGTGTCTATATATTTGATTTGTGAACCTCCGCCCCCCATGACTATTAGTGCAACGGTCGGTGTTCCGCTGGAAGCTGCTCACTAAATCGCACGGGTGCAACAGCAGCAATGAAACGCCCCATCGGACTATTAACTCCTTCAATGCCATTCACGAATTGATTCGAGAATTGAAAATATGGCGTAGAGCGCCATTCCCCAATTAGTTTGCCGATAAAGCGCTGGCCAGACCTCCACAAGGGGGCAGCATTTGGGTTTTTTTCATGTTAGCACTTTGTTACCGCATGAGCTGTTGTTAAAGCGCGATTTAAACCAATATGTATTGTATTGATTTGTATTTTGTACATCTGCCCCCATTTGATGCTGAGATAACTCCAGACCCATTTAACTTTTAACAACAATTAACAATTAAATGTTATTTTTCCTATGAAACAAGAGATTGTAAGGTTTCTTACGGTGCCTTGAATGTTTATGTAGTTTTAAAACTCAATATTCTGTGGGTCCTGGAATTTGAGTGACAATGACAAGAACCCTGGCACTGGAGTGGACACAATTTTTGTGTTGCTCACCCGCAGAAAACCGGATCCTGTGACTGTAAAGCGTCCTTGAGAGTTTTGAAGAGGCACTTATAAATGAAATGGATGATGATGATGAGGATGATTATTATTATTATTATTAAAACGTGACTGAAAACATGGCAACAGGAAGGAAATAAAAAATAACAAAGTTATCAGAACAAAAAGGTCCAAAATAACAAACAACACCATGACTAATGTCCTTGAGAGTTTTGAAAGGCACTTATAAATGACATTTATTATTATTATTATTATTATTATTATTATTATTATTATTATTATTATTATTATTATTATTATTATTAATTATGATTATTATTTCATTATTATTATTATTATTAAAACGTGACTGAAAACATGGCAACAGGAAGGAAATAAAAAACAACAAAGTTATCAAAACAAAAAGGTCCAAAATAACAAACAAAACCAGGACTAATGTCCTTGAGAGTTTTGAAAGGCACTTATAAATGACATTTATTATTATTATTATTATTATTATTATTATGAATGTTAAAAACAAGACAATGAGCAAATTTAATCCAAAGCGTTTGGTGCTTAACGAACCACTTCAATATATTGTGAATATGCCTCCAGTCGACTTTGATCTTTCATATCTTTCATATCGCTTGTGATGTCGTTATGGGATGGTCGTCTGGTTGCCACGGACACCGTTTCAGGTGTTTCGGGCGGCGCTCACTTCGCTCTGCCAACTACAGCATCTGTGTGGGGAATATGTGGATGTGTCCACCGCTGGCTCGCATCAAGGCTGTGTGTGTGTGTGTGTGTGTGTGTGTGTGTGTGTGTGTGTGTGTGTGTGTGTGTGTGTGTGTGTGTGTGTGTGTGTGTGTGTGTGTGCGTGAGCAGGATGACAAAAGGATCTTTCCCTCGTCTCTCTTCACCATCGCTATGACGACCCTTTGAGCAGATAGATGCCACGAATGGAGCGGTCGCACTTGCGACGGCCAGTTAGGCCCACAAGAGATGTTACCGTGGATGACTGACGTTCAGATCACTTAAAATGGCGTATAGGAGACAAAAAAGACCACTTTCACCAAGAGTTGCCCATAAATGTCGCATCACTGATTTCACAATCAGAATCAGAAAGCCTTTAACTCATTCACTGCCATTCACAAATTTATTCGGGAACTGAAAATACAGTGATATGTCAGCTCATGAACTGAATTGGTTCCCAGAAAGTATGTGGAAGGCGGTATGTCTTTCAAATATTTATTTCCTATCAGAAATCCTTAAAAATTAATATAATCCGTTCCCAGGTCCCCATAAAACGCAATTTTCTACTCAATAAGACTTAAAGGACAACCGACACCCCCGGACAAGTTGCGTCCATAATTTGTAAAATCACTTCAAATGACTTCTACTGAGCGCATTTTACAAAGATTCCACCGCATATAGCTATATTTGACGTTTTGCCTCACCTCACCTGTATTCATGGAAATATAAAATCACGAAATAAATTAAGCAGTTATATTTATTTAGTGATTTGTACTTGAACGCTCTTTTCCATTTAACTTCACAATTTTGGGATTTTTTTGCAAAATCGCTGAATATTCACATTTACCGTTCAAATACTAAGTGGAGACGAACGGTGAGGCACCAGCCGGCTAAGCCTCACCATGGATTGCGCAATCACTATGCGAACTGTGCTGGCTTCCTCTGCAGTGGACCGCATTGGTGTCCCTCTGCATATCACTATTAAAGTGTTCAAAAGCTTTTAGTATATGAACTAAATTTCTACAGTTTAGCTGCTGTGTATAATGTACAGTCACTGTACATTATAAACACTGTACTACAGTGTTTATTTTATTTTATTTTATTTTGATCAAAACTGTGTGCATAGGTGAGGCACACAGTTCTCCTGCCTCATGACAGGGGGCGCTGGTGATTACAGATTCTGTTTGCGGCTCCTCAGCTGCAGAATAATAGAATTAGTGACAGCAAGCTACAGTAAACAGTTAGCAAGTTAAGTGCAACCATCCAGTCATTTTTTCGTGTTGCTTGGCCTTATTTTCAGAATGGAGGATTACATATCTAAATGGAAAGAATTTTCTAAACTGGACTTTCAATCGAAGCAGGAGATAATAATTAAAGGAAGACCAGCTCACAAACGGTGAGGGATGGATGTATATCTCCTGAACAGCTTCTCAGCTTTTTGGCCAAGAAGGATCTCATTGAAACTATTCCTGAAGCGACAAAGTTGCTCCAGTTTGTGCTCACTGTTCCAGCTACTACAGCATCAGTGGTGTGGTCATTCTCAGCACAAAAGACTGAAAACATACAGTCGGAACAGGACTGGTCAAGGACGACTTTCTTCACTGGCAGTGATCTCCATTGAGACAGAGAGACTTGGACTTCATTTAGAAGTAAAGGTAACACGATAATAACGTTTTTAATATTTTTTTTTTCTATGCTACAGTTTGTATACACTATATGAAGAATGCTGACATGACATTTTAAACAAAACACGTTAACTGTTGCCAATCAAATGGTGAATAAGCTACTCTGTAGAGTTCATATGTTTGGAAATCTGACTGTGATGACATCAGTGCCTCACCAGCCATGAACCTCACCGCACGTCACTGCATTTTGGGCACTTTTTTTTCGCCTGAAATCTAACGTGTTGATTGTGAAATTAGAAGTAAAACTACATAAATAACGCGATGGCGAATCGTTGTGTGTCGCACCAAGACTACCAATTGCGGGAAAACGCATAAAGAAGGTGTAAATTGACACAAATTCCCAGCGGACAAATCAGCCCATTTCCAACGGCGCGTGTCCGCCATCTTGTGCATTTTCTGGGCGCTACATTGGAGTCCAGACGGCTAGAATTGATACGGAAGGACTTCTTTAATTGATTGCAAACATGTATGCTTTCCTCTTCAGAACTATTTGAATCATATTCATAACTGGATGAGTAACAAGAAAGCATCTTCTCTGAATCTAACTCTCTGAAGCCATAAGATAAAGTAAGATAAAGCATTCATAA